>NC_135583.1:12817500-13110000 GCF_965152235.1 Eretmochelys imbricata | reverse complement strand
AGTTAGCATCTGTAGCTCCAGCCTCGGAGTCAGCGCCCATGCAAGGAGCCGCATATTATGATAATCTGTTTGGGGCTGGCAGTTGCTGTCCTGTATTTAAATTTTATTTCCCTGGTGTTTTACTTGAAAAAAACTCTGGATATCATGTATCATTATCCAACCCCATAGCCACAATATCCTGATTTTAAAAAGAAATATATATACACATCTGAACGAAGGAATGGAAAAGAAAACACACAAAGCAAGAAAAGGAAGTATTGATTAACAGATAAGAGCACCAGCCTGGGAATCAGGAGTTTTGGGTTCTATTCCCAGCTCTGTCAAAAAGCTTGAAGAAGTCACCTAAACATCCTTCAGCTTCCTCAGTTGTCACAAAACACCCTCACAAACCAAACATCAACAAAAAATGAAATGCCCAACAAGCACCCCCCCGTACCTACCCCCCCAGGGTAATAATACTTAACTACCTCACTGGACTGTTGTTCCTGTGTGAACTTGGGAAAGACATTTAGCCTCTTTGTAGCTCTGTTCTCCACATGTAAAATGGAGATAATAGCACTTCCCCATCTCACAGGGGGGTTGTAATGATAAATACATTAAAAAGATTGTAAAGTGCTCTGAAACCTACTGATGAAAAGTACGATAGAAGAGATTCATATTGTCATTTATAGGTATTATTGTTAATTAATTTTTGTAAAGTACTTTGAGCCAGAGTGCCGTTAATTTCAGAGCAAGTTAGGTGCTTAAATATCTTTAACAATTTGGCCCTTTAACTTCTCAGGAGTTATAGGAATATAAATTATTATTGCCAGTTGCTCACTGGGCATTAGTGCCTACAAAGAGAGGAAAAGCAGAGATGAAGGAGATGTGACATGCAGTGGCAAAAGCTAACAAAACCATTAGGGGCATATACTAGAACAATCCTAAATTGTCTTGAAGACTAGAGAAGATTTATCATCCTACTGGCAGGCAAAATGTGTCTTTAAAAATACCCAAACTCACACCACTAATTGGTCACTACTCTGTCTTCACTGAACCACGTGTACCCCGTGATGTGACAGTTACCATAGTAACCGTACTATTGAATTACAAAGTAAACACACTTACAGGAAACTAAGAATACTTTTTTTTTTTAAACTTTCTTACCAGAGTACCTTGCCCTTACGAGTTGCTTTTTTGTGTACATTTATTTTGTCCATTAACAAACATTATGGGCCCTTTTGGTTATTAATTAGATCAACATTTAGAGTAATTAGAAATCAGGAAAGATTCCTAGTCTGCACTTAGACATTTTACTGGCATAGCTATGTAAGGTTGGGGGGGTGGGGGGTCAGGATTTTTTTATGCCAGTAAAAGCCCTAGTTTATATACTAGAAAGACAAGGTGGGTGAGGTGATACCTTTTATTGGACCAACTTCTCTAAGTGAGAGCTCTTAGAGCTCTGTCTAAGCTTTCGTCTCTCACCAACAGAAGTCGGTCCAATAAAAGAGATTACCTCACCCATTTTGTCTCTCTAATGTCTCCCTGGGATGAAGCACTTTTATATTGATATAATTGGGTCCATGCTTGGACAGCTTTGCCGGTTTAACTATACCAGTGTAATTGTACTGAGAAAGTTCTCCTACTGGAGACAAGAGCTGAGTGTTAGAATGAAGTTGCAAAATGCAAAGTCCTTTCTAAGCAAAGCTTATAATCCTGGCTGAAAGTGAGTGTATTGCTAGGAAGGAACACTGTAAAGCATTTACAGCCAGGGGCCAAGAGTCAGGACACCTCAGGTGAGATTTCCTTCCCCACCCCGACTCTGGCCCTCTTTGCACTGGCCAGATTGACATAAGGGGCTCTAAAAGCTCCATAGCTTGTTGAGGAGGATTTCCCTGAGGCAGATACTGCGAAGACAGCCATAAGGCTGCCTTCCAAGGATCTCTTCACAAGTAGTGGTGTACATGGGACACCAGTAGGGTGACCAGATGTCCCGATTTTATAGGGACAGTCCCGATATTTGGGGCTTTGTCTTATATAGGTGCCAATTACCCCCCAGCCCCTGCCCCGATTGTTCACCCTTGCTATCTGGTCACCTACACACCAGAGATAGGGCTGAGAGCATGCCAGCGGGTAGGGCTGGAGAGGCTGCCATAAGTTAGGCCCCCAAGACTTTCTAAGTTACACTGAGAACACTCTAGCTCCCAGACCAGCCAGAATTAGAAGGGTGCAGGGGGTGGCTTAAAGCCAATTTAGCGTCTTTCACCTTGGGCTTAGAGCTTTGTGCTGAACCTCTCAGGGTAAGTCTACACTGCAAACCCAGGGTGTGACTGCAGCACACATAGATATAACCAACCTACTTTCATCTAGCTAGCTTGGTTACTAGAGCAGTGAAGCTGCAGCAGTACATGATTCAGGGTGGACTGCACAAGCCCCCCTGGAACCCTGAGTAATTACCCATGTGTGCTGCCGTGGCTTCACTGCCACCCCAGTACCTGAGATAGGTAGATGAAAGCTAGCTTGGATATTCTACACATGCCGCAGTCATATCCCAGGACAGCAGTGTAGACAGAATTAGAGGTACCAAAAAGTAAATCTGATCCCAGACCCTAATTTATGAGATGCCCTCCTGGGTTCTATTCCTGACTGCTACTGAATGGTTCAGTGATGCTGTCAATGTTACTTACCTTTCTGTGCCTCAGTTTTACTACTGATAAAAATGCGTATAATACTGCTTACTTGCCTTTGTAAAACACTATGAGACCCCCACATGGAAGGTGCTATATACATTTTAAGCATTATTAACATACAAAGTAAATTAATTGAAAGCATGTAACTTGACGTTGGTACTCACATCAGAACACTAACATGAAGTTTGAACATTCCCGTTATAAAGACCCAAGTGCTACCGGAGGTCATATCAGGTGAAAACTTCTGGAAGCTTGTAGGAATCTAATGGAAATCATGGCTGTGGATGATCTTCAAAAGTTAAACACAGAGGGAGAGACAGTTTGATTAGAAGTGTTAGTTGTACCAGTTTCATAGCCATCAGCTGGATATTTCTGTCTGTCCCTTTTTCTTCTAAGTGTACACCTATTGACTAGTTTATCTTTAAGGCCGGACAAAGACTTCTGGTTACCTTCCCAGCTGTTTTTCCCTTTATCCTGAATTCCTATCCCAGACTGTATTTGTGACCTGATAGCCGATCAGCATGAAACTCACATTCTTATTGTACTCTTATTCTGACTGTGCCAGTCCTTAAGTGGACCTTTTATCCCTCTCTATTAATTCATTGAGAGGAACTTGGTATTTGTACATAGTCTTCCCATAAGGTCCCAGATAAAATACAGAGTACACTGTATTCTAGGATCATTAGAATTTACAGGGGGGACTATGTTCAAAACAGAACTGTACAACAGATCACACCACCGCAGATTAATACAGGAGTCCATCAGTGATACTTATAAAACACATAGTGTGGCTGATATACAAATGTTTGCTGCAACAATTTTGTTTTTTTATGATAAACTCTTTACTCTTCCACATGAAGTCTGTCAAGGTAAAGAACGCTGTTTTTCTCTGAAAATTCACTGAAATAGATACTTTTAAACTATATGTGATCATTAACACTGCCCAGTGATTATGTATAGAATTTATTCATGCAAAATTTTTTATTTCCTTAACTTTATCTAAAGCTACTAGTTTAAGAGTAGATGGAGATATTTTATAAACAAGTATTAAAGGAAACAGACAGTTGCCCACCATAAAAATGTACTTTTTTAGAATGATTTGTTTTTAACAGATAATCTTTCCTTGTTTAAACCAGAGACAGGCCTCAACCCAAACAGTGAGAGAATCATCCATAAAGTTTGGGTAAGATTTAAACTGTAACCTATATTTTCAGTAGGGGCCCATCTCTATTTTAAATGCAGATTGAATGCAACAGCATTGATTCCTACATTAGATTTTGGGTTTATTAGATGTAATCTCAGTTCTTAAATTTGCAAGATATTAATTTGTTTGTGAAAGCGGTTTAGTGCAAATATCCAGACATTCCAGTTTCTGCATCAGTGGAGAAATTAGAAATTATCCAGTCTTGGACTGAATTATATATGAGCTCTCCTTTGAAGTAAGGCCCAAATCCTGCTACCAATTATGCACAAATTTAACTTTATGTATATCAGTGGTGCCATTCAATGGGACTACTCAAATGTGTAAAGCACCTGCATAAGTGTGGGCAGAATCAGGGCCTATCTCTGCAAATGTTTCAACACTGTAGTCTGGCAATAAATCTGTATATAGTTGACCTTCATACCTCAGTTTGACTTCAGTATCTGCTAATTCCTTTTTACAAAATAAATTGCATCAACCATGCCCACATTTAGCCAACTGCAGTTCAAATTGTTTTTGTTCTTTCTCATAAGTTCCTTTTACAGATTAAATGCTGATGCACTGAACTAACTGCTCTTGGCTGAAGTGGGCAAGTATAATTTGATTAGTATAGATTCTGGAATTGGGTAAGTACTGTATCAGTATCCTCCCTAGAAAATAGGTGACATGTCATGGGATATTAAGTATGGCCATTTAATGTAAAAACTCAGATAATACATGAGTTAAATGGAGAAAATGAGAGAAAGCTTTTAAGCATTCTCCCAAGACAGATTGCAGAATAATATTATTGTACACGCAAGTAGTGCTGATTGACACAGTCAGAAGGCCATTACACTGGTTTGGTATAAAATCATTATAGTAAAAAGCATTTCAGAGCTGCAGAGTGATAGTAGCAACATATAATGAATTATCAATAAAGAACGAGTGATTCAGTTACATTACATATGAATAGAAAGCTTCCTGTTATATAATTTTAATCTGCCAGTCTGACAAGTGACTTGAATATTTAATTCCTTTTCCAGGTATATGAAATGTCCTTTTCTTAATTTTACCAGAGACTGCAATTTTGTAGAGTAGGACAGAAATTGAGCGTCAGTAAGCAGTGTTTTTAATTAAAGGTTATTTGAGCAAAGGTTTCAACATGGGAATCCTCTGGCTCAGCTCTTCTTGGACATAAATAGGAAACAGGATCAGCTTCTGAGATCTAGGTGTTAAATAAACATTCTTTCTTGTTTATAGCAAATAAACACAAAGCAGAGTCTTTCACCAACTCAAGCACAGTAACATGTTGAGGCTTGTGATCTGACACTTCATTAAGTCCTCAAAATCTATATTGTGGCAATTGATATTAATGATGAACCTGAGCTGAAATACCTGTGACCATCAAGAACCAAAATACTTCATTGTTAAGGCCCTGATCCTGCCAAAGACTCTGTCTGGGCAGACTCTTGCACCTGAAGGGTCCCAATTGGTTTATGTGGGGGCTTGTCGATGTGATCCTTTTGCAAGGCTGGGGTCTGTAGGATGATTACTTGACCCATACTTTCCCTTCAAACAGATATTTCATATTTGCAGCTTGAATATAATACCCAGGACAAGAGTAATGGGGCTGGAAGTTTAAGATTCATCTACCTTTAAGAGATAGGGAAAGAGGCTATACCTCGGCTGGATATAAAAAATGCTTTTAAAAATAGTAAACTATATTTACAAAGCTCATTTGAGAGGAGAAAGATTGAGAGACCCTACTTAAGTCTCCTCAGAGATGCAACTAAAAGGCACACAATCAACAAAGAAAGCTGAGCAACGGAAAAATAATCTGACTGAAATAAGCATGGGTTTAATTTTGAGTTCATAATACGTTCACAATATTGCATTCAGAAATCATGACTCAGACCCTCAAAAACATGAGATTGGTTTTAATAGGATAAGATTTTAAAAGAATAAATTGGGGATTCATTTGATTTGCCATCTGGTTTTTCAGTCTTTTGGGGACATTTGGGTCATGTTTTCAAATGGCTCTTTGCACTTATTTTTTTCTAAATGAAAGCAGAGACATTCATATAATCATCACCTGACTCCAGGAGGCAGGGCTTTAAGGAAAAACACTAAATATCACCTGACTTGCATGATTTTGGCAATTAATTGATCTTTAACTATGCATGGTAAATAGGCCCAATGGCCTGTGATGGGATGTTAGATGGGGTGGGATCTGAGTTACTACAGAGAATTCTTTCCTGGGTATCTGGCTGGTGAATCTTGCCCACATGCTCTGGGTTCAGCTGATCGCCATATTTGGGGTCGGGAAGGAATTTTCCTCAAGGGCAGATTGGAAGAAGCCCTGGGGGTTTTTCGCCTTCCTGTGTAGCATGGGGCACGGGTCACTTGCTGGAGGATTCTCTGCACCTTGGAGTCTTTAAACCATGATTTGAAGACTTCAATAGCTCAGACATAGGTGAGAGGTTTATTGCAGGAGTAGGTGGGTGAGATTCTGTGGCCTGCATTGTGCAGACTAGATGATCATAATGGTCCCTTCTGACCTTAATATCTATGAGTCTAAATTCACAAGAGTTGGTAACAATTTCAATAAGTTCCAATAAGCCCCTCTCCAACTGTTGTATATTTAGCCCTGAAGTTAGGCTCCCAAATCCATATTTAGGTCCAATAAATAAATAGCCTGATTTTCAAAAGTCCTGAGCATCCTGCTACTCCTATTTCTATCTATTGTTTCAACTCATGTTTATTACTCTCTCTCCTATGTCTCCTCCTAAGCAAGATGCATCTTCTCTTCTTTTACCCACCACCCAATTAGCAGCCTGCAACTGAAGACACCTTTTTCACTGAAGTGAAAACTCTTGGTGCCAAAAGCTGCATTGGCAGCTCAGAAAAGGAGCCAGTTCCATCGTAAGCAGAGACCATAACACAGTGAACAGATACTCAGCTGACTCCCCCACAACCACTAATCAGTTAATGAACATCCAAGAAAAAAAAAAATCAGAGGACCCTTGTTTGACTGTTTCATGCCCCCGCCCCCTCAAAAAGCTAGCTCTTAATAGTGCCTTGTTTGCTTTTTACCACTGAAATATTTTGGGACAACTCCTCATCTGTCATAATCAGTATATTTCTGCTGCCTTCAATGGATTTAGGCTGATGGAGGCCAGTGGAGGATCTGATCATTTCAGTTCTAAAAATTAAATTCTCTTTAGCAGCTGTTTCTATGATTCTGGGAAAAAGAAAGAAAGATGGATTAGTGAAAGGGTGATCTGGGAGTCAGGAACTGCTGAGTTCTAATCCCTGCTCTAAAACTGACGTGCTTCTGTAGCCTTGGGCAAATCACTCAATTTCCCTGACTCGGTTTCCCCGTCTGTAAAGCAAGGATAATATTAGTTAACTCTTAGGATGCTATGAGGATTAATTAGCAAAATGTTTGTAGAGTGCTTTGAAGATGAAAAGCATTATAGAAGTGCTACGCACTATAATTATTGTTAATTAATACATCTTAGCCAATTTTTTCCCTTTTCCTTAATAAAAGCATTACACAGTTTCAATAAGGCATAACTAAATAATTCATTCAAATTAAATGCAAAACTGTAACACACCCTAAATGTGGTTATTATGGAATAACCATAAACCCAGTTTTGTTTGAGTATTCTATAACCTTAACCTAGTGATGTACTATTAAGTGCAATAGAATCAGGAATTACCAAAGGGAAAGTGAGTGCTGATGCATTTTAAATCCACATTACCTTTTTGGCATCAGCAGATTTGGTGCATCTATTGCTGGCAATGAAGAATGTGCTGGGCCCTTCAACACATGATACAAAAGGATTAATTAAGGTACAGCGATTGCAAGCGGTGTTTCAACATGATTCAAGTAGTTCAGGACACAAGGGTTTGTGGTGTACTGAATTAATGCCAATACTACCCAGAAAAGATGAGAATGAATTTAGCGTGTGCGAAAGGGAAAAAGCAATAGCTCTAGCTGCGGCCAGGTAAACAGCTGTGCATTACAGAAACTCCTCCTAAACATGGCAGCAACACTTTAGCCCTGATGTGCAACATCCTTTCTGTTCCTCAGGCTAGTCCTTTCTCATTGCATTTATTCATACTTATTTTAGGGGGGGAAATAGAAATGTAATGGCTAAGGGAGAAACCAGTGTCTATTTTCTTAAATATAGCCGCCTTTAAAGGACAATGGCTACCTTCCTTCTGTGAGAAAAGCAATCAGTCCTTGTGTGAATCATTTCATGTCAGAAATACAATACACACACAACCGGCACCTTGAGCTAAAGACTCCCACAGAAGTCTACGCACTAGCTAGAGAATGTCTAAAATGAATGAGTAAAGTGAGAAGGAGGCTAATGGATCAGAGAGTAAGGATGATCTACTAGTTATCGGTGCTAGCCTGGGACCTGGGTTCAATTCTTTATTCTGTCACAGACATCCTGTGTGACCTTGGGCATCTCACTTAGTCTGTGTGTGCCTCAGTTCCCATCTGTAAATTTGAGCCAGTAGCACTTCCCTACCTCACAGGGCTGTTATGAGGATAAATACACTAAAGAATATGAGGCACTCATATAGTATTGTAGTGGGGCCATATCAATATCTTAGATAGGAGGGCATCTTTACTGCATAGAAGGGAACTACTTTGAAACTGGAAACTTAATGTACATATGAAATAAAATGAAGATAAAGGAAAAGGATTTTGAAGAAGCCTGTTTAGCCTCTTGCCTAGTCAAATCCCTTCAATGGCTTCCACTTGCCTTCTGCGTTGGCTTCAGGCTTCTGACCCTCACCTTGAGGGCTCTGAGTAGTTCCTCTCCTGTCCCCATCTCTATGCGTCTACCATTCTCTTGAGCTTTACGCTGCTCAGGCATCAATCCACATTGCTCCCTTTGTATTCTTCCCCTTCTCTCATCTCTGCATGCTGCCCTTTATGTTTGGAACTATTTTTCATTCCTTGTATGCCAGCTCTTCATTCAAATACCTCCATTAATTCACCATGTAAAGACATGTTAAAAATGTTTAAAATAATGAAAACCAACAAACTAACACGCAACATGAAAAAATGCGTGCTACAAAGCTTGTGAAAAAGTGCTTTTCACTTTTTGAAAATTAGCCTCTTTCCTGCACTCATTACTCTTGACCACACTTTACCACCTAACACTTACTCGTGTGTCTGAGACCACCCACTCTCACAGAGTGACTTACACAGTGACTTTTAAACTGACATCCCACCTACATATATGGACTGCAGATCTTTTGGATAGAGTCCAGAGTGACCTAGACAAATTGGAGGATTGGTCCAAAAGAAATCTGATGAGGTTCAGCAAGGACAAGTGCAGAGTCCTGCACTTAGGAAGGAAGAATCCCATGCACTGCTACAGGCTGGGGACCGACTGGCTAACCGCCAGTTCTGCAGAAAAGGACTTGGGGATTACAGTGGATGAGAAGCTGGATATGAGTCAACAGTGTGCCCTTGTTGCCAAGAAGGTTAACGGCATATTGGGCTGCATTAGTAGGAGCATTGCCGGCAGATCAAGGGAAGTGATTATTCCCCTCTATTCGGCACTGGTGAGGCCACACCTGGAGTACTGCATCCAATTTTGGGGTCCCCCACTATAGAAAGGATGTGGACAAATTGAGGAGAGTCCAGCAGAGGGCAATGAAAATGATTAGGGGGCTGGGGCACATGACTTATGAGGCTGAGGGAACTGAGCTTATTTAGTCTGCAGAAGAGAAGAGTGAGTGGGGGATTTGATAGCAGCCTTCAACTACCCGAAGAAGGGTTCCAAAGAGGATGGAGCTAGGCTGTTCTCAGTGGTGGCAGATGACAGAACAAGGAGCAATGGTCTCAAGTTGCAGTGCGGGAGGTCTAGGTTGGATATTAGGAAACACTATTTCACTAGGAGGGTGGTGAAGCACCTGGAATGGGTTAGCTAGGGAGGTGGTGGAATCTCCATCCTTAGAGGTTTTTAAGGCCCAGTTTGACAAAGCCCTGGTGGGATAATTTAATTGGGTTGGTCCTGCTTTGAGCAGGGGGTTGGACTAGATGACCTAGAATCATAGAATCATAGAATATCAGGGTTGGAAGGGACCCCTGAAGGTCATCTAGTCCAACCCCCTGCTCGAAGCAGGACCAATTCCCAGTTAAATCATCCCAGCCAGGGCTTTGTCAAGCCTGACCTTAAAAACTTCCAAGGAAGGAGATTCCACCACCTCCCTAGGCAACGCATTCCAGTGTTTCACCACCCTCTTAGTGAAAAAGTTTTTCCTAATATCCAATCTAAACCTCCCCCACTGCAACTTGAGGCCATTACTCCTCGTTCTGTCATCTGCTACCATTGAGAACAGTCTAGAGCCATCCTCTTTGGAACCCCCTTTCAGGTAGTTGAAAGCAGCTATCAAATCCCCCCTCATTCTTCTCTTCTGCAGGCTAAACAATCCCAGCTCCCTCAGCCTCTCCTCATAAGTCATGTGTTCTAGACCCCTAATCATTTTTGTTGCCCTTCGCTGGACTCTCTCCAATTTATCCACATCCTTCTTGTAGTGTGGGGCCCAAAACTGGACACAGTACTCCAGATGAGGCCTCACCAATGTCGAATAGAGGGGGACGATCACGTCCCTCGATCTGCTCGCTATGCCCCTACGTATACATCCCAAAATGCCATTGGCCTTCTTGGCAACAAGGGCACACTGCTGACTCATATCCAGCTTCTCGTCCACTGTCACCCCTAGGTCCTTTTCCGCAGAACTGCTGCCTAGCCATTCGGTCCCTAGTCTGTAGCGGTGCATTGGATTCTTCCGTCCTAAGTGCAGGACCCTGCACTTATCCTTATTGAACCTCATCAGATTTCTTTTGGCCCAATCCTCCAATTTGTCTAGGTCCTTCTGTATCCTATCCCTCCCCTCCAGCGTATCTACCACTCCTCCCAGTTTAGTATCGTCCGCAAATTTGCTGAGAGTGCAATCCACACCATCCTCCAGATCATTTATGAAGATATTGAACAAAACCGGCCCCAGGACCGACCCCTGGGGCACTCCACTTGACACCGGCTGCCAACTAGACATGGAGCCATTGATCACCTGCTGAGGTCTCTTCCAACCCTAATCTTCTATGATTCTCCTATCCTTCTGTCCCATTATAGGTCCAGGACGACAACACTACTTCTTATGCATCCCACATACCAGTGACACAAAATCCAGACCCTGTTTTCGATCCCACTAAACACAGACACTCCTCTGCTGCTTCAATTCACCCTCTCAACATTGGCCAGGAGGCCCAACTTCTAGACAGAGATGAAAGATCAATTTCAACAAGATCTCACACTTGTATTGCTTCAGGTTAACATGCTGTCCTAATGAGAAATCTTCCTTTCCTTTCCTTTCCTTCTCATAGTTTGTTCTACTCAGCCTGCCAACTCAAGCCCCTTATGGGAGATCTCATTGACCTGTAGACTCCCATTATGTCCACCCCCTTTCATCCTTGTTTTGAAAACTGAATTAATGTTATTAGTGATGGAATTAAAATTTGCCTAAATTACTTAGCAGATTTAATACACTAAAAATATCTCCCTTTGCGCAATCTACCCCATTTGCCCAAAGTTTTAAAAGAGCCCTTTTAAATAAAGATAGCATTACATTTTGAATGGAGAATTTTGTTTACTTTTAGTGTTTTGGGCCTGTAACTGAATAGATTAGTAAACAACAAAAAGTCTCAAAGAGAAAACATTAAAACCATCATTCATATTTTGGTTTCCAAAATATGATCACATTTTATGAATTAATGAACGGGGGAAGGAGCACCGTTCACAAATATAAGTGTTTATTGACAGCATTAGACTGTCTTGCTTGCATCTCATGCTTTTCTGATTTCTACCGGTCTGCCTGTCTAGACACTTATGTGGCTCTCGTCATCATGGTATCTGGATTTTGTACTCTTTCCTCTACTTCTAGCAAATGCTCCTGATTCTTCGTTGTCATTGTGTGCACACTGGGGAGTCATATTCATATGTTGGGCACTCGCTTAACATGTGCTGAGAACTCATACATGAATTGTAGGCTGATTCTAACCTTTAACACGAGCTCCAATGAAAAGTGGCCTTTGCTGGTGAACAACCAACCTAAAAAAATACTTGCATGGAATCTCTTCCCTTTGTCCTTCTCTTCTGCTTCCACTGATCTAGCTGATGAAATCAGACTTGTGGCAGGCACTTTCTGCAAAGTCCTTTCCTCATTTCAGCTCCATCGTTCTTGCTTCTAAGGTCTTCTGGTGCCCTGCTGTGTATATAGTTTTCTTTCTTTAAGGAGAACCCTGATCATGTGTCTCTGTCTCACACTTATTGCTATTGCTCACCACGCATATATTGGAACCTCTAGTCTTATATCAGATCTCTACCTAAATCTTTATATTTAACATTAAATAATATTGTAGCTATAAGTGATTAGCACTAACAAGTAGTAATTGCTGCTTGTTTTATTTCTTCCCGTGTCTTCAGTCCGTCGCTCCCCCACACAAGAAGTTTGGTCTCAGAAGATATCTCTCATGTTAGTGAAATGGGCCAAATTCTGTCCAGGTTTAAGCAGGTTTGACTCCGCCAAATTCAAGGGAGTTTTCAAGAGGTGTGAGTTTGGCCCTGAGGCCTTTACAGTATTTTTATTTTAAATATACTTTTTGTTTCTTTTCTTAGTTCCTTTGTAAGACAAAAAGGCAGTGCCAACAAGCAGATGTGCACATTGCCCAAGTCCCCAGTCAATCACACTCCCATAACTGTGAGGACAATGGCCCAGTGTTACAGTTGACTGGAGGACAATTTTGTTTCATGGCAACTTTTGGAGTTTTTCATTCCACATCCATTTCTGGATCAAAACATCCCCGTCCAGTGCCCTAACCACCAGACTATCCAGAATCTCTCTCTCTCTTTCACCTTCCTGATGAAAACTTAGTCTGACCAATAGGTCTCTGTGAAACATTTAGTCAAAAATGTTCCAACAAATTCTACCCAGCATACCAGCGTCTCTCCATTTTTTTGTGTGAAGCATTGAAACTAATTCATCTACTCACTCAGTCCCAAATAAAGGTTTTAATTGGTTCTATTTCCTGTTAGCTGCCAATGGAGGTGACCTGATATAGCCTGTAGGAAGTTTCATATGGGATAGCTTTTATACAGATTGAATTGAATGGCGAGGGGGCCCAGTGTCATGACACTTCTTTGTAAAAATATACACGGTCTGCAAACTACCTAGCAATCAACATCTCGCGCTGGTGATTTGAAGATGAGTAGCTGGAAGTGTGGATGAAAGAGTTATTTTGTGAAGATTAATTTAAGATTTAGATTGCAATAATAGCCAAAACAAGCGGGATAGTTTCCAGACACAAGGTAGACACAGTCCTTTGTCTCACAGACCACATACGAAAGAACAAAAGATGTGTAGGGAAGGAAAAAAGTATACACCAAACAGAGTGGGCAGGGTGTTGGTGGGCACATGCTTTGTTATTTCCATGTTTTGTTTTACTCTAAATATAAACTACACTCAGCTGCCCCTCTGTCTAGTCAGTTCTTGGCCCAACCCTCATCATCGACTTTCATTCTTTTTTTCAACCCCTCCAAAAATGCCCCCCTTCCTCATGACCCTCCCACACAGAACATCAGTCTCTCAGCCTGTCCCCGCCTCATAGATTCTTGCCGAGACTCTCCCTTCTCATTATGCACAAGTCACTACTCTATAGAAAGAGGAGACCCTCAGAAAATTATTGCTGATATCAGAAAGCCCTCTGGGGTAGTGGAGGCTTTCCTTCCCCACCATGCTGACTGCTTGGATAACTGCAGGCTCTGTAGCTCAGTCTCTGGGTTTCTGGAACTGGTTGTGCTCTTGAGGACAGCAGGACTCTTGTCCCTTATGGTGTGAGCAGTGGGAACATTGGGCCTGGGTGCCCCTGAGTTTTCCCTGCTGTTGTCACTTCCTGGGTACGCTCTACCTCCATCCCTCCTCTATGCTCCTTCTCTGGCAGCTGCAGGTTCAGTCTCTGGGCTCCTTGAGGTAGCTCCAACCCTTACCCACTCAGTTCCACTGATTTAGCTCCTGATCATTACCTAGCCCCATAGTCACTTACCCCAGTTGGTTTCTCAACACCACAAAACAGCTCACAGGATCTAGAACTGCTGATGTCAATGGGGCTCCTGGTGTGGAGTCTCTCCTTCCTGGAGATGCTGGGGGCTTCTTAATGTGCCACTCCCACAAGGAAATTATGTAAAGGGTGGTTCCTGGAGAGGGAGATGTGTTGCCTTTTGGGCCACATGCTCTGAAAGTCCAGGCTCTCCAAGAGTGCGCTGGGAGAGGAAGAAGGCATGTCCCTGATCTGAGCACAGCTGGCAGTGGCTTTAGCCAAGATGTGAATAAGATACAAATTAGTCCATCATTTTAAAGATATCCTTTTAATAAACAAAATCCAACTGAAATTCTTTCACTGTGCCCTTTTCTAAGGAATGGGAAGTAAGATACTCTACAAATAACCAACCTACTGTAGTGTGTGCTGGATTGATTGGGGCTGCATGACATCACTACAGGAAGCACAAAACTGGAATGTGATATTTTAGATGTGACTTTACTACATAGCCAGTTAGCATTACCAGACATCATGACATCATTCTCTGAAACAGAGCTGGTTATAACAGACACATGGAGCCAGGCTTGTTTGTTTCCTAAAGATATTAAAATGCTAACTTCCACCTTTTACAGTGCTGGTGCATTATGCATTAGCCAATTACAGTAGGATATAATAAAAAATCCCAGTGCTTCTATAACAACTGCACCCTGGACAGAACACTATCACGTCTTATCATGCTAATCACCCAAAGCAAAACTCTCATTGACTTTCATTTTAACTGGAATTTTATATGAGGAAATAAGGCCAGAAGCAGCCAATGAAGGGGTTTTACAAAGTGGGCATCCAAAATTTACCAGAATAGTTGAAGAAGATTGTTGGCCGCGTCTTTTTTAAGCATCTGCAAAAACAGGTTTAAATAGAAAATGCTGAAACATTTAGCTATAGAGGACTTATGTTTACTGCTGGAATGAATGTAGGTATTCCATTTGTTTTATAAACATATCTTTATCTAAGTATGTTTTTTTCCTCCTGTACTAACCTACTTCATTGATCTTTTCATACATTTGGCTCGAAAAAGAAACCCTAAATAGAAGCAATGTTTAAAGCATATGGTTCACATATACTATAAATGTTTTGTTTTGACTTCCTTTCAGCTAGGCTAAAACTAAGACTTCTAAGAATTCTTTATGAATTCTTGCCACATTAAATAACTTGTTCCGACTCAAGATTGTGCTCTAAAATGGTTCTTTTATGTAAACAATATGACGTCATGTTAGGGGGGCAAGCTTGGCCGTTTAATCTGGAAGATTGCTAAAATGATAAATTTAACTCTTATTTTAACAATGAATTGTTTTTATAGTTCACAAAGCCTAACACCCTTTCTCACTTTAAACAAGCTATCCTGTGTTCCTGTTTAAATACTACATGTCCTAACCTCTTTGTGTGTGTGATGCTGCTTTGAAGAAGTAAAATAAATATCTATTAAAATGAAATCCAACTTTTATCCAAGCGCATAAAACAATGTTAACAAGTAAAGAGCAGTAAGTTAAAAATCTAAAGTACTCAGTACTTCTGATTCTCTTAAAGAGTATCTGCATTATGGATTATTCCAATCCATACAGCCAAGTTCATTAAGCCTAAGAAATCTATGTTTAATCCTAGATTACTGAACAGATAAATCAAAAATCTTTGGTACTTTCTAGTCAAGTCCATAAGGACCTCAGTCATGTTTGTAAAAGTTGTATTTAATTAAGTAAATAATACATTTTACTTAAAAACAATGCCTGGTTACATTTTCGCTCAATTCTATGAGAAATGTTTTACATCATCTTAGTGGCACTGGAGAAACCTGTGTGCCCTTGGAGGCTGCCTGGCATAATGGATTTTCCTGCTAGGTTGACAAGCTTTTGATAAACGATATTCGATTAAAACTTGCCCTCATTTAATATTCTGCAACTACGTGGAATGACATATAAATGCTGAGGTGCTAAAATTAGAGGAAGGTTAGCTCAGGACTCTTGACGCTCACCTTAGACTCACATATCTAGACAGAAATCTACCTTTCTGCACTGGGTTTGTTACATGCCACTTTAAGCGTAAATGAGTTTTAATGGTTTTGTCTGCCAGACTAGTTAGCAAAGAGCCCCTTGATCTTGTCAGAAATTAACGCCTTGACCAAATTTCAAACAACTGACAAAAGCTGAAAATTAAATCTCACTAGATTAGGATGTCCTCCTGTTGTCTTAACAAAGCAATGGCAATTGGCAACGTGCTTTAAAGCAGAGATGTACCTGATGACTCTCCAAAATTCCTCTGATCATCGGGAGTCTATTCTTTCCCACTTGCTTGACACAATGGATATGTCTCTGCCAGCCCCCATTGTTAACCTGCTCAGAGATGTAAGCACATGTAGCAAACATGTGCACACAGAGCAAGAATCCATTTTGCTCCCATTTTTCTGTTGTTATGACTCGCTTCTCTAGCCGCTACCTCTTTCGTCCTCATTCTCCTTCCTCGTCTCACTCTTTCCTTCTTCTGTAGTCTGTCTGTTGCCCCTCCCTGTGCACTCTCCTTGCCATTCCTCACTCAAGAGTTGTTTAGTCTTCAATATTCACTCAATCTTTTCCCTTTCCAAATCCATTCTAACCTCGGCCTTCCTGCTCAGATTGCCAACAGGCTAATAATAGTAATAAGCTTCCAGGATAGTCTTTTTTTGGCATGTGGGCCCCTGTAAACTGAAACAAGGCCACAAATTCAGCTCACACAGACGACCCAAATAGTCTTAAGACAATAATAACTTTTGGTCCTTATTGAAAAACTCTTATCAAAATGATAAAATAGGTATCTTTAATAAGCAAAGGTAGTGAATATTTGGTTAAAAATTGCAGATTAAGGTCTTAAATGGGCCTAAAGTAACAGCTAGAGACATGTGCTGTCAACTCTGCAGTTGAGTGAATTTCATCCTTAGGCGAGAAGGCAAAATGGTTACTTTTTAGAGAGTTTCCATGGCTTTAGAGGGTTTCCATGCCTGTACCATTATACATTACAGAAAACTGGTGTTAGATTTAGGAGAGATTTAGACTGAAAACGAGTTTAAGTTAAGAATATTATGTCCATTTTAAGAGTGGCCGTTTGAAAAGGTGCCAGAACTGAATCACTTACCCTACAAAGAATGAAAGTGAGTGACGGGCTATTTAGATTCTGCGCAAGGTTCTGTGTCATATGCTCCATTCAACAAGGCAATCAAGATGATTAGGGAGTGTAAGAAAAGCTCATTAATGGCCGAGCCAGACATTGAGTCAGCCTTTCATTTATTACCAGTGCATCTGGATAGTTTTCATTTATTGGGTTTTTAATTTGTAGGAGAGAAATTTATGGGGATAGACACATGCCTATGTATTGCACCATTTCTTGCTCATACTTAGAAACCTTCCCTAGGTTTATTGCAGTGGATGGTACTGGCATAAACAAGACAGGAATTTATACAGTGCTTCAAGCTTTATACAGTGCTTGCATGTTTTATTTAAGTTTTTTTTTAAAACTTTGAACCCAAATGACAGGGTTCGAATTTTTATACTTATCTAGGGATTTTGTAGTTAATTTTCAGAACAAAAGCCCAAAGTCTCTGATAAACTATCACAATTGGAGCCCTCGACTACACAGAATTTTTGTTTACTGAGAACTAAGATTTTGGCAGAAGCAGAGAGGTGGAAGAGATATTGCAAGCCAAGAAAGTAACCATGATGAAAATTTTGCCTATGGAGCCATCCTGGCAGGATAAGTTCTCCTTCCACCCTGAGCAGCTATCATGGCTGAAATTGCAAAACAGCATGTTTTCCATTAAGTCAGCAAGGTGTTTGATGGAAGTAATGTTGTCAGTTTCTAGTTAATTTCAAAAAAGTTATGGTAAGGCTCACAGTTTAGAGAGAACCCTCCTTTTTTTTTGACCTCACAAGCAGCTGGAAGTTAACGTGGGGAAAGTGCGCGACAGTTCCCAAATGCACCACACACAGAAAAAGATTAATTGTCTGAACACACCCACAAACATGCCCCAACCTTCCTATTTATTCCCATAACTCAGATACCAGATAAGAGCTGGAAGAGCATTGCCCATATTGAGGACTATCAAGTGGGAGTATATTATCTCTGTGAACAGCAATGCTGAGGTCAAAACCATTGGTGGAATTTTGTACCCACTTGTGATGTTCACAGCTCAAAAAAGAGGTTGATAAATTAGAGAGGGGTTAAAAAGAGCTACAAAAATTATATGAAATCTGGAAAAAATGCCTTAAAGAGATAAACCTTGTTAGCTACCAATTTATGAAATAAGCACACTAAGCATGGAACCCATGCCCTATAGATGAGAGCTCTCATGTTGGAATATATGCCCACATTTCACAGCCTTGGTTAAACTCTACTCAATTTGAGAAGCCATTTGTTGTGTCAATACTGGACAGGAAAATGTTGCTGAAGCCAAGTTGGACTTTTGGATTCCATAGCCTGATTATGGTCCCTTTGCACTACTTGAGTGGTGCAAAGGGGCTGTAATCCAGCCACAGGGGTCCAGCAGAGAATTCTCCTGATGTAGAATTTAGTGCATCTGAGACAACTCCAGGTCACAAGCCTCTGTTCAGGCTGTGTGGGCCTGTGGGAGCTCTGCCACCAAGGCAATCCTTTTCTAGCATCAGGTGCATGAAAGCCCCTAAATCAATGGCAGAATTTAAAACTGCCTGTCAAATTTGAAGGAGCTGCACTGGGTGGATTTAGTCCTGTGGATGGATATTGTGTTTTTAAGGTCTTCCATAGAAAAGATGAAGTTTATCTAACATGACACAACATAGGTCAAGATAAAATCAGACAGAAGGGGTGACACAGGTTAAAATCAGACAAACTCCTAACTCAGGCGCTTTTGAAAACTTTCTCAGAATTAATAAGGATATTAGTCTTCTTTTGAGTCTTCTCTATTATTATTATTATCAGTCTTCTTATTTTCATAAAAATTCAATGCAATGTATTTACTGATTAATTTACATAATAAATCTCCGTCTTTGTCATCATCTAGGAAATTGGTGTTGGTTTCACATTATTGTGAGGAGAAGATTAGGCGAACAGCACTGGTAGTCCGTTAAAACTGAAATGCTTATTTTGTTGTCCAAAACTGGAAGCTCTAATACACAAAACAAACTGAAATAGCATCATTCCTAGTATTAAGTACATTAAGGATATTTTCATTAATTTTCCAATGCAATTTTAAAAACATACTTTATGTTCTACAGCATATCTAAATTCCAAATGCTGTATTTGTACATAAAAAAGGTAAATTAAAGTCCCTCACATTTCTCAGATAATCATAAAGACTTTTTTCAAAAGTCACGAGTGGTTTTGGATGTATCAATATTTGGTTGTCCATCTTTAGATGTCGCAAACTTCTGAAGACCGACGCTCAGCTAATCAAGCAGTTTTTAGTTATCTTGAGCTGGGCTTAAAAAAAAAATCACTAATCACTTTTCAAAATGATGGCCATAATACTAACAATAGAAATCAAAAAAGAAAAAAGTTAGGGATGAAACACTGGCCTCACAACATGGCAAAACTCCCATTGACTTCAGTGTGCCACGATTTCATCTTAGATAGCAAATAAAAATGGTACATATTTTGAAGTTGATTAAAAATATATAGGAAACATGAGACTTAAGAATGTTTAACCTTCATATTAAAAATATGGCAAAGATTAAAAGTGTGGGCAAAGTGAAAACATAAAAAGAGAAAACCATGAACCAATCATGCATAATACACCTTCTTAACAATAAAAGTTTTGGGGCCCAAATCCTCATCTGGTATAAATCAGTGTAGCTCCTTTGACTTACACTGACATAGCTCCATTGACTTACTGATTTACATTAGCTGAGGATTTGCTAGAAGGCTTTTAATTTGACCCATCACATCATGATCTTCATATGCAAAGACACAAAATACTCAAATGCCATGTTTTTCTCCTGACTCTTTATTTGCCAGTTCAGTCACATTTCCATTGCTACTAAGACTCTGCCATTAAGTCTACAGTTGTTTTCATTGCAAAGTGGTGCCATATTGTGCATGCTAATGTGGACAAACCTTGCAAAAATACAGAGCCTCTTGAGAAGACTTGATTTGTCATCTCAGCAATTTAAACTTCTCCACAACCCCCTCCCCCCATATAAGTTTATGGATACCCACATCCAGCTAAAAAAAGGATTGCCCAGGCTTGATTGTATTGCATAGAATATTTGAGGTTCTTTGTAGACATGAGATTGGAACAATATTTTATTGGTATTTTGTATAATCAAAATACTATTTATGTGTAAATATACTTTCTACAGTGAAACCTCATGTTTCTATATATTTGGGGTGGGAAGGGGAACATCTGAAAACTTCAGATAGAGGTTCAAACTGATTGAGGAAGTCAGCTCCAGATGCTTTGAGGATTAACCATTGTAATACACTATCATTTCTTGACATCTCTGAATCAAGACTAGATGACTTTCCGGGAGACACGCTTGAGTGAAACACAAGGTATTGGGACTCAATACAAAGGTAACCAGGTGAAATTCTATGATCTGTGAAGTGCAAGAGATCTGACTAGGTGGTGTAATGGTCCTTTCTGGCTTTAAAAGCTATGAATCTAAGTCTGAGCTCAATTAAGTTGGGGTTTCCAACCCTGGAGCATATATGTGAAAGTCTACTGGCCAGCTCACTTCTTCAGAGTGCTTGGAAGATGCATGACTGTCAATGTAAATGAACCTCAGTAAACCAAAAGTTTCAGTTAATCAGGGTTATGCTGTATATATTCACTAGAACTGTCATCAGTCAGTGAGGAAATTCAGCTTATATTATAGGGTTTAACTCAGTTATTTTAAATGTGAAGTTTTGTAAAAATTTCAGCACTCACCAGAATTCCTCCTGAACTTTTCTTTGTGGCTTCTAGACCTCATGAAACTTTCTTGGGCTGCTAGAGAGAGACTACTCCTCATTCAGAAAAAAAGATACCCCTTAATGGCCTCCACTGATTTCATGACTGGCTGAAATTGCCACCTTATAAAAAACATCGTTTCAGCCTCCAGCCAGTCCTATTGCAATATACTGCAACCAGGCTTAAGGCTTATTGTGTCCTGTGATATCACAGTGTGAAATCATTGCTGTTCAAACAAGAAAGATATTTAATGGAGTCAGGCAGCCCAAAGACACCATGGTATCTGTCTCACGGATTCATCTGAACTCCTCCCTCCAGGCCCACTCACTCCAAAAAAGTGATTGGGATGGTGGAGGAGAGTGGGTCCTTTTATTTTCTATTGATGGGCCAAGTCTACTCACCACTCTGTGAATCAGGGACAGAAGCTGGTACCACAATGATGGGCAGAGAGAGACAGACTCCCCAACCCTCCACTAAACATCAGTCAATGAATGGGAAATTGTCCCTATACACGAACAATTCCTGTGGTTGAGGTCTGGGAGCAGGCTTTTCTTCCCCATAGATAGGAATCAATCAGGAGGCTGGAATTAGTCTTTCAGCCTCTTTTTATACAGGGCTGAAACAACTGCAGGTTGTGTAGTTTAATTATGGGAAGAAAAGAGGGTGAAAGGCCAATTTGAGCTGTGCAGTGCAGGAGACAGGGGGCCTTACTGTCATGAGCTCTCCCTGCTCCTGGTAGATCAGTATCTCCTCAATGTGGAACTAGAGAGTTTAGGGGGTTGTTTTAATTTTTGTTTCTATTACAGGCTGACTTAAGCCCTAAATAGATTGGCCTGCTGCAGAGCCAACATCCACCAACTTCCAGGGCTTGTGCTTCCCGAAAGGCAGCAGATCCTTTGTTGGTTCAGCCTTGTAATTTTATGATGCATCTATAAATCAAAATTAACCAAAACTGATTTAACAAAGATTTGGGTGAGAACTCACAGCAGCTGAGAACTGACCCAGACTGAGTCATTGCCTGATGCAATTTCACATGGTTGAGTTCTAAACACATTTGAGCTCATTGTTGTGTTTTAAAAAAATACTGTAAGTTCCTTAATTTTATGTGCACGGCTCTGAAATAATTTACCAAGGGAAGAACAAATATATATATAATTCTATAATGTGTGCTTGTATGAAAGCTGAGAAAACAGCTGAAAACAGATATATCCGTCTCAGAATTGTGACAGCCACATTAGACGCATGATTACAATTAATATTACTTATTGACATACTTGAATCTGCAAGGTTCTGAGTGGAGCTGGTTAGAAATTTTCCAATTAAATGTTTTTTCATCAGAAAATGCTGATTTGTCAAAATCAAAACTCTTTGGGGGAAAAGGTTAGTTTCAATGACTCTCCTGATGCAAAATTTTTTTTGACAAAAGTTAAAAATTGTTAAAAAAAATCATGTTTTGATTTTTTTAAAAAAATATTTTCTGGTTCAAAAGGACTTTACATTTCAAAATTTTAGTTTATACAAAAGAATTAAAAAATTAAGAGGTCAAAATCCAAATGAAATATTACAATGGACAAAAATCCACATTTTTTTGTGGATTATCCCTTCATTAAAAGTTTTGAGATATCAAATTTTCATCCTGATTTGGCACAGGAAAAATATTTCAAAACCCTCAAAACTTTTCTGGAATAGGAAAAAACATTTCTTGCCCATCTTTAGCATGGAGCACTTCCTTCGTACAATTCCAGAGCATCCTCAAATCCCACTGAGTTCAATGTCAGATAAAAGTGCTCCGCACCTTCCAGGATGAAGTCCACTAAGAATAATGGCTTTTAAAAAATGGCTCTGGTAAGAAAGGAGTAAAGAATTGAAAATCATATGATGGTGGCGTCACGGGGCAGAGTAAAGGTTGCTATGGGGGAAGGCTTGCTTACAAATATGATGGATGTTGCACCTAAATTGAAAGGGGCCAGATGAAGTAAATTTTCATTCATTGGTTGCTGCATAGTGTTTTGACTCCACTTCACAGTTGATTTCCTAGTTATTTGACATTTGGGTTGGTGGTGATTGTACTTGAGCCAACTCAACTGCTGCACAACATATGGCTTTTGTGTTGGAATCATATGGCCAGATTCTCAAACTGGGTAATGGCCTCTTTGCAGCCCTCAGTTGCATAATCTGTCTGCAACTACCCAGTAAAAAAAGAAAGGGACTCTTTGCTGGTACATCTGGCACTGGCCACTGTTGGAAGACAGGATACTGGGCTAGATGGACCATTGGTTTGACCCAGCATGGCCATTCTTATGTTCTTATCTGCAAAGCAGCCATGTTGTTCATCTTCTAAACCCACTCCTCCCGGCATAGGGGGTGTGTCAGGATGGGAGGGGGCAGGCAGGGGACCTGGCAAAGTCTTCTCTGTCAGAGTAATCTTGAGGCCTAGGGTATAAAGGATTCTGCATCACTGGCATAACTGAAAAGCTGCCTGGAAGCAATCCCTGAAGCCCTATCCCCTCCCACACCAAGCAGAGCTCTAGCACAGGGGACAGTCGATCCCTTAAAGTGTTCCTGTGAGCCACTCAGATGATATATACAGTCTGCAGATCTTGGTATTATGCAGACAAGTTGTCCGGAAAGCATAGGCAGGGGAGTGTGTTCAATAAGTTTGTTACACACAAGCTATAAAGTTTGTGACACCTCCAGCCCCCCAGTAAATGTACTATATTTTATACCAAAAAAGAAAACAAATGCTCCCCCAACCTACCGACGGGTGCACTAAGATCATTCAATTGGATGTTCTACTACACAAGTCTGTAACAGGAGAGGTATCTGAATGTTCAACCAACTGAGAAACATGACTAGGTGAACAGTCATAAGTGCTTTGTAGTACCCAGATAACACCTTTAACAAATGGATTTTTTGAAATGTGCTGAAGGATGAATCATGCAATATATTTATTATACACTTGGAAAACAAGGTTTTTGGCTATTTTAAAGGTACTGTAGTGAAAGAGTAAGTAGAAATATTGTAGATGCATTTTTCACTTCCATAACTAAACCATGGATTTGTTAACCAAATGAAAGCTTGCTGAAGTTTTAGGCTAGATTATGGAATGCTTTCTTTTGATGGGGGGGAGGGATAGCTCAGTGGTTTGAGCAGTGGCCTGCTAAACCCAGGGTTGTGAGCTCACTCCTTGAGGAAGCCATTTGGGATCTGGGGCAAAAATTGGGGATTGGCCCTGCTTTGAGCAAGGGGTTGGACTAGATGACCTCCTGAGGTCCCTTCCAGCCCTGGGATTCTATGATTCTATGACATTTTTGAAAAAATTAAAAATGGCTCATTTCATTGTAGAACAGGTTCCTGAACATGCACAGTAACATCACTCATCAAAAAACGCCAAAGAATGACGACCCAGCAGGGTGAACAACCTATATTTAGTGATTCTTCCTTCCAAATGCTTAGACTGTAGATCTGTCCTAAAGGACTCTTAAAAGGATTGGCAAGCATGTCCATATGTAAAATATGATAATCCTATGTTAATTCTCCTCCTTTCCTCTCTGTAGACAGCTGGGAACACACCATTGTACATATTCAGCTTGCACTGCATTTGTATTCATTATCCAGGCTATTAGTGAGAATATTTCAAAAACCTGGGACATTTCAGATAAATTTATATGTCCACACTGTGAATATGCTATTTATTTGTACACATATGCATCCATCCATCCATCTACATACATGCACACATGCATATCACTATGTATTTTCCTCTGTATATGTATATCTTTCACCATACTCTACCATTCTGACAGTGACTATGGGAAACTGGTACTTTTGCTAATGCCCTTATGACTGTGAAAACAGTGCTCAACACATCATAGACAGGGACAGAGAAAGAAAAAGTAATACAGACATACAGATGGGGGTATGAAGCAGTTAGAAGTACATGTGCTATAAAGTGGTATAAAATCAAGGAACTGACAAATGATTAAGGGGATTACACACAACTCGATAATTTAGGAAGATGATTTCTTCTTAAGCAGGGACATTTCTCTTGGATACCAAAATCATAGAATCATAGAATATCAGGGTTGGAAGGGACCTCAGGAGGTCATCTAGTCCAACCCCCTGCTCAAAGCAGGACCGATCCCCAATTAAATCATCCCAGCCAGGGCTTTGTCAAGCCTGACCTTAAAAACTTCTAAGGAAGGAGATTCCACCACCTCCCTAGGTAACGCATTCCAGTGTTTCACCACCCTCCTAGTGAAAAAGTTTTTCCTAATATCCAAACTAAATCTCCCCCACTGCAACTTGAGACCATTACTCCTTGTTCTGTCATCTGCTACCACTGAGAACAGTCTAGAGCCATCCTTTTTGGAACCCCCTTTCAGGTAGTTGAAAGCAGCTATCAGATCCCCCCCTCATTCTTCTCTTCTGTAGACTAAACATCCCCAGTTCCCTCAGTCTCTCCTCATAAGTCATGTGTCCCAGTCCCCTAATCATTTTTGTTGCCCTCCACTTGACTCTTTCCAATTTTTCCACATCCTTCTTGTAGTGTGGGGCCCAAAACTAGACACAGTACTCCAGATGAGGCCTCACCAATGTCGAATAGAGGGGAATGATCACGTCCCCCGATCTGCTGGCAATACCCCTACTTATACATCCCAAAATGCCATTGGCCTTCTTGGCAACAAGGGCACACTGTTGACTCATATCCAGCTTCTCGTCCACTGTAACCCCCTAGGTCCTTTTCTGCCATTCAGTCCCTAGTCTGTAGTGGTGCATTGGATTCTTCCGTCCTAAGTGCAGGACTCTGCACTTGTCCTTGTTGAACCTCATCAGATTTCTTTTGGCCCAATCCTCCAATTTGTCTAGGTCCCTCTGTATCCTATCCCTACCCTCCAGCGTATCTACCTCTCCTCCCAGTTTAGTGTCATCTGCAAACTTGCTGAGGGTGCAATCCACACCATCCTCCAGATAATTTATGAAGATATTGAACAAAACCGGCCCCAGGACCGACCCTTGGGGCACTCCGCTTGATACCGGCTGCCAGCTAGACATGGAGCCATTGATCACTACCCGTTGAGCCCGACAATCTAGCCAGCTTTCTATCCACCTTATAGTCCATTCATCCAGCCCATACTTCTTTAACTTGCTGGCAAGAATACTGTGGGAGACAGTGTCAAAAGCTTTGCTCAAGTCAAGGAAAAACATGTCCACTGCTTTCCCTTCATCCACAGAGCCAGTTATCTCATCATAGAAGGCAATTAGATTAGTCAGGCGTCCTACTATGTATTCCAACCAGGGTTAATTATAACATCTACAACAGATCTAAATCTGAAAACCAAGATTTAAAATGTAATTGGCTAGGGATGTCTATTATATCTACCATCTGTTTTACTTACCAAGCAGAAAATATGTCATGCTTTGGTTCAACCAATACAATAACAGTATCAATAGCATGAACATAATTTTACATGTTTTTTGGTGTTCAATAAGGAATTCGCAGGGACTTGACATACTGTAACATGTGCAGATTTTTTTCCTTCCATCCTTCCTCAAAGATCCAGATTAACGTGCTCTTCTCTCCCACACTTCTTCCATCTTTGGCTTTCCATTGGCCTGCTAAACACTATGCCTATTTGTGAGGCTGCCCTAAGCAGTGGTCTGACTCATTCCCTCCACCTCTGGGCTGCACATCTGCCTTTGTAGTATTGCAGCTGCTGCCAGCTGAAATCACTCAAGATCCAAACTCTGATCTCTTCTCTGGCAGTGCACTAGTCAGGCATTAGACTAATAGCCCAACTCCACTCCCCAGGTATTTATGCTCAAGGCAACTAAACATTTAGGGTAAATCTTGCCTTTTTCACCAAGCTAGAGTGCATGGGCATTACACGGGGAGTTTTGTGGTGATGGTGGCAGTAGGAACCCTCTCCGGCCTCGGTTGTGGATCTGCAAGGGATCTATTTTTCAGGTGCTCCAGGCATTTTGGAAGGAGCAGCAGCTGGTAAGTCCATTGATCTACTATCCCACTGCTACCCCACTCCACAGGCACATGGGATGTGGGGAGGATCCTCTTAGCATGGACTCAAGAATTCCTGCCAATCCTTGTGAAGCAGAACTATAGAGTTATGCATTGGGTTGTCATCTAATAGGTTTTACACCTCTGTGCAAGTGCTCTTGGGGCAGGTACACTGAAGAAATATGAATGATAATTCAGGAAATCATTCTCCCTTCCTGATTCCCCCGATTGTTACAAGTCAGTCGAATGTGTATCACTAAAGTACAATCAGATGATCTGAGTTCTATTTTCAAGCTCTCCATAGCTTTCCTGTGTGAGTCTGGAGAGGTTACTTTAAGTTTGAACCAGTTGCCATGTGCAAAGTTCACCCTGGATAGCAATATTCTACACAATCTGTAATATAAGGAGGAATGTTGTTTTGAAATAGCAGAGGGAGGGGGAAGATTTTTGCCAAAGTTCTGCTTGGTTTTGCGATAAGGGTACCACACGTATAATAGCTGAAAAGTAACTAAGGCTGAGAGAGTCTATAAACCATTAGCAAATGGAGCACAATGATAGTTGTGCTGTTTGAGAAAGAGCGCCGGTGTTACTATCTACATAGCACCGAGTGTGATGGGGGATTCGAGGGTATTTACAGCTGTTCTTCAAACAGGGAAGCCTCACTGCACTCCAGTTGTCAGAGAAACAATTCCACTCTTACTTCTCATGATGCTTTTATTGTCGTCTTGGATTTAGCAGAATATACTAACATCTCAGCCCTGATGAAGGCACGGAGACTGGAAACGTTGGCATATTCTGAGAGTTTAGTTCCTTTTGTGTGTGTGATGGTTGGAATGTAGTACAGTGCAATGTTACTGCTGGGTGAACACCTGTAGTTAAAAAAAAACACTGGTTTACTCACAGGGCCCACGGCATACTAAGCTGCAACCTTGAAGGAGATTTTAAAACTAAGTGCTTAAATAAAATCTCATGTGCGTGAAAAAGAAATAACTGAGCAGGCACTAAGCCATTATTTCAGAGCCGGGAATTGAACTTTTATTCTTTTGGGGGTGAAATTCACGCTGTCTATGGGTCCAGCACAAGACTTATCCACTACTTAAGTGTCATTTATGCCCCAGTTTAGCAGAGAATTTATATACATGCTCAGGTCCATCCATATCCAGCAAAGCATTTCAGCATGTGCTTAACTTTAAGTCAATGGGACTTAAGCACATTGTGACGGGTTCCCCCCCCCAGGGTGCCACCTGATTTACTGGGGTACCACTGAGCCCACCTATTCCACCAACCTGGGCTCCCTTACACTGTCCTGCTGAGCCAGACCCTCAAGCCTCCTCCAGCACACACACAAGTAGGGACACATGCAGCTGCAGAAAGACACAGACACTGAGATCAGCTGTGTGTGTGAAGACTCAACTCGGGGATTGCCCAGTACTCAAGTGCACACCTCCTCTGGAGTGTAAACCCAAAATTGTATTGTCTTGCACTGCACAGAGAACTGTACAGTATAAGCTCATTAAATTTGCCCCCTCCCTCAATGTGGAGGAAGATATGCACAGCTTTTTGGGCCCCCAGTTATGAATTCCACAAACTGGTTTTAGAGAAAACAAAAACCAGTTTATTAACTATACAAGATCGATTTTAAGTGATTATAAGGGATAGCAAACAGATCAAAGCAGATTACTGAACAAACACCAAACTAAGCTGAATACACTAAAGAAACTGGTTACAAGTAGTAATTTCTCACCCTAAATGTTGCTTTAGGCATTTCTTTCACAGGCCAGACCCCTTTTCCAGCCTGGGCTGAGCTCTTCCCCTGTTTTGTCTTTGTTTCTTAGATGTTTCCAGAAGTCATCCTGGGTGGGGATTCAGTGAAGACTGAACTCTGATTAAGTCACTCCCTGGTCTTAAATAGGTTTTGCATATGGTGGGAACCCTTTGTTTTCCAGTGTGGTTCTCCCCTCTCCCTCCCTCCACACCCCGGGGAAAAATACTGATATTCTATTATGGAGTCAAGTACCACGTTACGTGATCACATGACCCTGCAGTGTCAAAGCAGCCAAGAGTCAAAGCTTGTTTGTAGCATCCCAGGAAACTCCTCAGAAGGTGGGAGATTAGCATCTTCAAAGACCTATTGTTCTCCCTAATGGCCCATCCCCACTGACTGCATTCTGTCTGCTGGGCATTCTCCAGGTGTAAACCCACTTGTAATTGATACATAGTCAATATTCCTAACTTTAGATACAGAAATGATACATCCCTACAAATAGGATAATCATATTCAATAAATCATAATCTTTCTAATGATACCTCACACAATCCATCATGCATAAAACATGTCATAGTTATGCCATAATCATATTATAACAATATTTCTATGAAGAATATGGGGTGTAGCGTCTCACACATATTTCAAGTAAATGTTGAAAAATACATTCTTCCAAGTGTAATATTCTAACCCTGGCAAGGGCATTCTATTATATAAGTTGCTCATGTGCATGCAGCTAAGATATATTGACCCTGATCTATTATGGCGTTCTATCTACTTCAGAAGCCTGATTCTGCAATTCTACGCGAGGAGCCCCATGGATAGGGTGACCATATTTCTTCAAGTGAAAACAGGACAGCCCAGGGCTCACCTGAACACTCCTTCCCCCTCCCCACACACAGGGCTCGACAGAGCCACACTCCTCATGCTGAGCCCTGTGCTGCCCTGGGGCTGACCCCCCAAACTGAGTCCCTCCCAGGGCTGGAGTTGAGCACCCGAGCCCCATGCCACCCACAGCTGGGGCTGACCCACTGAAGTACGTGCCGCCTGCGGGGGGTCAACTCTGAAAGCAGCACTGCCTTCAGCTGATCTCCTGGTTGCAGCTGCTGCTCTCTGCTCTGCCTTGCAGCCAGGACAAATGCCCAGTTCTTGGTGAAAAAGTAGGGACAGCCGGGACAGAGCTGAAAAAGAGGACTGTCCCAGCCAAAATGGGACATATAGTCACCCAAGCCATGGACTTCAGTGAGGCTAAGTATGGGGTTGCACATATGGAATTCACAACCTTTGGGGCAGATCCTCAACTGATGTAAATTGTCATGGTCATTATAACGTGCATAATAATGTGCAAACTTACTCTATGACTAAGGTAGCAATGGTCCAACTGGCTTTCCTTGGACACACCCTTTGACTGATGGTGCAAGGGTAGAGCTGCACACATCAGAATGCAGGATCAAGGCCTAAGTTCAAACTGAACTTGTGTAATGCTGACAGACCCCGGTCACCGGTGGGCGGGATTGAAAAGGGGACCTCTGGAGCTTAGTGCATGAGCCTCTACTGCATGAGCTAAAAGCCAACTGGCTGTTAGCTAAGGCTGTAGAGAAGACTCATTTAACTCTCCCTAAGTGGTCTTGGTGTCACTAAATGGGAGAACACCACACCCAGAAGGTGTGTGGGTTACATTTGCACATTATTTTACACTTTTTTTCAGCACGTGTTCATTTTTGCAGGTTTACAATGAAAGAATAAGCATCTGTCTCATGAAGCTGAGTCCTTAAATTTTGAGAGCCCTTAAATAAGAGAGCCTTGACTGAGTTCCTTATGAGTCTGCTAATTAATGCAGAATTGCAAAGAAAACCCTATAGAAGTACTAAATGAACTCATCATGATTGCTACCATTAAGTAAATAATGTATTCTATTGTGAGGCCTATCAACCACAGACCACAATATTTTTCCTAGTTTGTGTATGTATATAAAATCTATGTATTGCCCTGTTCCATCCTCTGATAACCCAGTTAACGGCATGCTTTTCGTTATTAATATATGTTATTAGGCATCTTGGAATAGGGACCATCTTCCTTTTTTCTAACCGTGCAGCACGTGCTAGAAGTGCTTAATAATTCAGAAAAATATTATAAATGGTAAACAGATTGATAAGAAGACATTATTGGGCAGTCGTAAGAGTTTAGGTTTCCTAAATGAAATGGTAAAAGAACCACCAATTTTTCTCACTTTTTGTTTTAATCTCAGGTACTTGGAATTATCTCAGTTTGTCAACTCCATATAATGGAAACTGCTGAAAACATTATGGACCAGATCCTCAGCTGCGGTAAATTCACATGGCTCCAGTGAAATCCATTAAACTATGCTACTTACACCAGCTAAGAATCAATTTTCAATTGTCCTTATCCTTTGCTCAAAATATCCTGCAATAAAAGTAGTGCTTTAATATATCTACAAGAAGGTAGTTTATACAAGCAATGTCAACAGCAGATTCCCCCCTCCCTTTTTTTTTTAAACTCAAAGACTGAAAAGTACATCAAAATCATGGAATCTGTGTGAAGCAACAGACACATTTAAAATATCCTTCAAGAAATAGAGCTTTAGCCACACTGATTCAATGTGTTGTAACTATTTTATTTCTTTTCCTTTCCAAGTCTTTCATGAATTTACAATTAAATCATTAAAACCACCCTCCCTCACCAAGATACAGTATATGTGGAATAACCACATAAACCATAGAAAGATCACAATATCCATAAGCTTTTACGAACCAGCTGAACATGCTGATGGACATTAACATTTTCAATAAAGCCCTCATATTACCATATAGTTCAACAAGCAAACAAAAACTGTTTATCTGTTTATTCTAAAATAATGCAACCTTTTCTTATTTACCTTTGTTGGGAGCTTGCTAAAGTTAGAGGCACAACTGCAATCAGTTTAGTAATTATCATAGGATAAAAGCTTTCACCATGAAAAAGTTTTGTTTGAAAAAGCATGAACTGGGATTCTCATTGATGGCTTTCCCCAAGTAGAGAATTCAGTACATTCTCCAACAAAGGCTGAGATTACCTCCCGCTGTTAAAGGCTTAAAATTCTACAACCAGACCATGCCAGTTACCAGTATCAGATTATGATAACAAGATCATGTTCAGTTATAAAAACAAGTGTCAAAACTTTTCTCATGTCACTTTCTATCTAAGCCTCCTTGCTGGTGGTGAAAGGACCCATCTGAATGTGTGTAGAAACTCATTTTAAAGCTAGCTCTTTGAACTGGATTCATGGGGTATTTGCATAAGAAGATTTGGGTAAAAAGAAAGGGCTGGTGCTGCATCTGGCCATTAATATGCCTGCTAATTCAGCACATTGTAAGCCTATTGAAGTATCACAAAAGGCTCAAATTCAAGGACAGTTATCCTATTGCCATTGTTAGGGTTTGAATTCAAGTAATATGTTCTCTATAGGAATACAGTTGTTACAATTAGATATTTTTCTACAATGGTATAAAGAACTAACGACAATCAGAACTACAATAACACTGATAAAACTTTAGAATTCATGAATTCTATTATTTTAAAAGATGCAGGTGCTGATTAATTTTGCTTTGCATAATACTTGGATCTGGAGTGCTGGAATATTAAAAGAGGAGCAGCAAATTGTGGCAACGTAACCTATCAAAGCAGGCATTCTCGCTACAGTGCTGATGCACATTTAGCTTGCTTACAAGAGCTTTAATAAAAAATTAAAATACTAAACTGAGTTTCAACGTCGTGGGAGAAGCCTGCATCATGAGCATAAATAGTGGTTATTTTAACCCTGCTTATGAAAAATTCAACAGCAGCACTGGTGCTATCAAGGGATACCCTACATGCAACTTTTTTTGTGGTGAAGGTGAATTGTTTGAAAACCTTGTATACTCACAAACTGAAGAACGAATAGAAGCAGTGATTCATGCAAGAAGCGCACAGCAGCCAGTATGCCAGTGCCACAGTGGATTCAAGGCAGACACTGTGGCAGACATTGAAATAAAAAGCTGTTAGCTGAAGCATTGTAAAACGTTTTTAAGCACACTACGTAAATAGACTGAAAGAAAACATGCACAGGAGACAGCAAATTAAATTTAGTTAAACTTAGTACCTCAAATGTCCTGAGTTTGTTGACACTCAAAAAAAAAAAGGGGGGGGGGGTTGGGGAATAAGCATTCAATCATGCCAATTTATGAAGATAAGCAGTGACATTTTCTTATCTTTTTTTTTTCTGTAAGAAATAACCACCCCCTAAGGCAGATGATTTGGGTACAATGATTATCCTACTGTGATTTGTGCTCCCACACTCCAGCATTGTCACTGGTCCAGTCAAACCTCTGGATCCGGGGGCATGGTTGCATTTTTCTCATTCTACATCCCTCAGAGAAGACATCAAAGACCAGAGAGATGTGCGCTTTGTTTTGTTTGGTCTCTGACTCTCAACATGTGGTTTCGCGGGCCCGAACATCGGCACCTTTTAACCTATTCTGTTCAGCTTAGGCCTTAGCTTCATTTGAGCATTAGGGAAACTATAGTAACCAATAATCTGCCTGTTGATGAATAGAAACTATGTATCTTGTCACACAAGAGCTGTCGGATGATCTCCATTCTAGACAAGTTCCTTTACAGGCTCTTGGCTTTCTTTACTGGGGCCCAGGCTGTCTTGCTGAAAAGGTGTCAAAACCCTTCGCCTTTTTGCAGTGGGGATCTGTGTTAATGTTAATTTATATTTAACAAATAGGACATTGTCCCTCAGAACACATAAGCATTTGATTATCTATTACAAATGTTTTCATCAAGTCATAAATGAGGGCCCTTGACAAAAGGCAAAAAGTCCATAGGGGAGCACTACTGCAACTGGAAAACCAAAATCACAGTGATTTTTCCTTTAGCATGTGTTTGGGTTCACCACAATGCAGGTGGTGACAAGAGCCCACGAAGTTGCCTAAAAGCTGTGGATTGATTATGAAGTCCAAACACCACACTGGCTTGGTAGCAACATACCAGAAGCAAGACCTACTTCCTACTCTGCTTTGCTGAAATCTAGTGCTCTTTCCATAAATAAGTTGCTAAACAGAATTTCATAGTCACGGTCTCACTTTTTGTTCATTCGTTCGGTGGCAATTCGATCTCCTGCTTAACCAGTCCTCTACTGGCGACAATGAAAATATTGCCACACCCATCCATTCTTCAGTTCTACACAGCATACCCATGCTATCAGCAGGGGAAAACAACCACCGCCACCACTTATATCACGTAGGTAGAGCCGGAGAAGAAAAGAACAAATGTAAAGGGTTTGAAGATGTGATTCAAATCCAGAAATAATTTAATCTCTGTATCTCTCTTGACTCAGTCACACAGCCAACCATTAACGTATTTCCCTCCTGTACAAATGATGTTTTTCCTTCTTTTTTTTTTAAAAATAATAGCTTAATATTAATGGGGACGGGAGCTAAATTGTTGACAGGTGTTAAAATACGGTATTGCAAAATGAGGTATATGGGATGTAAACTTAAGACCTTCTGCATTAAGCTCTTTCAGAGTGACCTGACATAAACTGGCAACTGGCAGCCGTCTGCTTTTGGCAGCTTGGCATATTTGGTCATTTATTGGGCGCATGTGAAGATCAAATGGGTTAAGATTCTTCTCCTTAAACAGCAGGGAAAAGAACATCAAAAAGGTGTAAATTTCATTTCCCCAGTTTTGATTAAGTCAAGCATGAAATGAAATGTAATACTCTCAAGTGGCAAAGGGTTTATACCATTGATGTTGTTACTTCTGCTTCACAAAGCCCAATCAGCCGACAGCGAGTTGAACAAGCGAACAGAGTTTTAGGGTGGCCAGATGGAGGGTTTTTACTATGGTTGAAAAGACAGCTTAGTGCTTGCCTCTTCAAGCCAAGTCAATGGCAACTGTGTGAAATCCTGGCCATTCTACCCTCTCTCATTCCCGGTCTCTCCTCCCTCCCTCCCCAGTGCTGGTGACTAGCATCATACAGGCCTGATTAAAAAAAAAAACAGTCCCTTCAGCAAAACAATGTACTGAATTAATATTTTTGTTTATCCCCCTGCAAAGTAGGAATATCATGAAGCAAATAGGAATTCACCAGTTCAGATCAATCTCGTTAGACCATTTAGATTAATGGGAAGATGCATTTAATTCCAAAGTGATCTGAAGTGAGGCCTTTGAAACAATTCACTATTTTTTTCTGAGATGAAAATGAGAATTTAATTCATTCCAGTTTGATTAAACCAAAAAACGATGTGCATGCTAGTGACTGTAAGATTAATTGAGTATAACGTAAAGTCCAGATCACGAATACCTTTAGCTCTAGACACAACAGTAACAGGTCTTAAAAACTGAGTGTGGTCTTACTTCGTTAGGAAATTTGTCCTTTTTTTATAGGTGCTTTTTCAAGCTCCTTGTTCCCACTACATTCTCAAATTTAATGCTCTTGCCACTATACAGCTGGAGTAGAATAGAGTGGCTTTAGTAAAGACTTAATAGAATCTTTAGTGCTTCTAACAATCCACTCCCATTGAACTGCATTAAGTAGATATTATGGAAGGACAAAGAGCTAAATAGCTCAACATCAACCTCATTAGGCATGCAGGCAGGCCTTGAACCATTTTGTGGGCAGGCCCATTGTTAGTACACTCACCAGGTTAGCTTTAAATTGCAAATGATACTCTGAAAGGGGAAGAAAACTTTTGGAGAATGGCCTCACAGAAGGAAAATCATTTTAGGCTACGGGAAAATGAAAGGCATTGTTAAAATTGTTCTGACCGTAGCAAATGAAATACATCATGGAGTGAGAGGATGAATGCTATACTTGAGTGTGTTTTGTTTTGGTTTGTTTCTTCTCTTTTGGCTGCTTTGGAATGTGGTATATATCAGAATATAAACAATAAAAAAATCTGTAAATCTTAATAAGGGTGGCTCAACATATTATCCTTTGTCTTTAGTTAAACAAATGAGGAAAGCTCAATAATTGACTAGAAACCATCCCAACCGAATGAAAGGCAGAAGTGTGTGATACTTTGTGTATGGAAAACTTGCCAATATTGTTCTTCTGAATCAATAAAGATTCATTTACACCAGTTCAAGTCTTAGCACTTCTGTGCTCAAAATATTTTTTTTTTTTAAATGGTCTCCTAAGAATTGTTTGGAACTGCAAAGTGCTTTAACAACTGACATTATGATGCTGAAAGCCTGGAAACATATTCCCAAGCAGAGCACTTCTCTGTCACCTTAGTGGATGAATAATTGTGCCTTTGCATATTCCTTGTCATAAATGGCAGGAATGAAGGGACCCTAAGGACTGCACTGGCAGGATTGGTGCTGTACAAGCAGAGTAAATTAAAACAAGGATTAGAGCAAGTATGATTGGGGCTGACAAGCAGGGCAGTTGTAGCCATGCAATGTGCCTTTTTGCCCATATGGTCTGCACCACACCTACAAAGCTCAGACTCCCTAACACGGATGCTTATTAAAGCATTCCTTCTTGAAAGGGATATATTTAAAAGTCCTCAAGCCGTCTTCCATAGCAGAAAAATAAATGTTCCTTCTCACACTATTAGGCAATAACCTCAATTAGTAACATTTACTGAGATTTACATGTTACTATCCAATTTTTCATTAGGTTTGTGAAGATATGAGAGAGAACGCTGTGTGTGAGAAACAGAGATTAAAACCATTCCCTACAACCTGTGTTATATGCTTTTGGATTCTTACTAAATGTGGCGATAACGGAGTACTCTATTTCAAATAAAAATCAGACAGATGCTTGTATTTCATAGTTTCTCTCCACAGAAATGTCAGTACTTGTGGAACTCAGATGCATTTGAAAGTGGACAATGGCAAATTAAGGTACAAAGGAAGTTCACCACAGCCCTAAGGCACACTTTGAGGGGAACTGCAGGGATGGATTGGAAGAACCCACTGCAACTTGCATGAACGGGACATGGGTAGAGCCCAAGAAGAGACCAACCGTGCCACTGGTCACACAATCCAGCCACAGAATTAGGTACAAAGAGGCCTCTGACTAGTCACGTATATGCTACCTTTAAATCTGGCTGCAGAGCAGGGCAGCTTCCACACGGATTTGAGGGTTGGGAGGGTTGAACTCTGCCACTGAATCGCCGTGTGACCTCAGGCAAATCAGACATTTTCTATGCCTGAGTTTCTCTGGTGGTGAAATAATGATAATGATACCCAGCCACATTTGAACACAGAGATCTATAAATGAAAAGCAGGATATGAGTGCTGAGTGGTTTTTACCCACTAGGAAGCTACAAGAGATCTTGCCACTAGTGTTGCTTGTTAAACAATTGGATCTTTGGGTTCCATAATGCTGCAGTTCCTGAGAATACGGTAAGATCCCGGATAGGAGTACTGCCACTAGAAGGGGTTTATTAGAATGCTGCCAGCTCTTTAACAGGCCCACATTGCTCACAGACCTGGCCATCTGCAGAGAGAGGGAAATATTTACAGGCAGCAGAAGCTTTACAGTTATACTGTACTTCTCCATGTTCTGTAGGACAACTCAATTTAACCAAAGGAGGGGGAGGTTTATAGCCCTCTTTCTGGCAGACAGCTACAGCTCTGTCCTTTTTCTCATTCTCCCCAGAGATTTCTTTCCTGCCAGAGGACACGATCTCCCCAAAAGGTCCCAGGATGACTAGGGGGGCTGCCATAGAGCATTGACTGACTCTGAAATGGTCAGTGAGAGCTCAGTACCTTCCCTCATTCCCAAAAAGTCTTCTCAAGGCCAAAAAGTATCTCTCAACTAAGGAACCGCCGAAAAGAACAATAATTGGAGCAGCGGACAGGAAACAGCATTAAGCAGCAGCCAAACAGAAGCATGGGCAGATAGAAAGCAAGGAGTCACCAGTGGTAGCAGATGGTGAATGCATGTGGGAATCCAATGGGGAACATCCAAGCGTTCCGAAACTAGGCAGGCGCTTCCAACTGAGGCAACCAGAGACTTCACCAGACCCTCTGGTGCGGATGACTCTTCAGTAGAAAGTATTAAACTATCCGCAGTGTGGCTGGGATATAGCCTTATAGCTTCCCCCTTGTTTGAGCCACCAGCACAATAGGCAGCCATATGGGTTATTTACTACTTTTATGACCATTGGTCCTGAATCTGGAGAACCCTGGAGCTGATCCCTATCCCAAGGCCCCTGATTCTTTGTGAGTGTAGTGAGCCAGGTGCTAGATCATCGAAGAATGACTACAATTCCAGTAGAAGCAATACCCTTTGCTCTTGCTCTCCACCTATCTCATCCCAATGGTATACAGATTCCTGCCTCTTGGTGGTCAGGTGTCCACAACAGCAGGTGTCCTTCAATTTTTCCCTCTCACCATGATTGTTTCAGGTGTTGGGATATATGCTCTGGTGGGTGAGGGGACTGTCCCTCCTTATGCAGGAGGCTTTGGTACTATGTCTTCAAACAGAAAGACATACTCCCAGTGAAGCTCACTTCATCCTGCTCAGACGTGTCCATGGTGACATCAGAAAGGCCTGGCTCAGTTTGGCAGGCACACAACAGCTTGAACAAAATCATTAAATACCACAAAGGAAAAGATTTAGAAAGAAATCCAAGACACTTCTCTCTACTGGGAACAACCATCTGAACTAATAAGTGGCCACCTTACGATGGCCTGAAATACTTGAGAAGCTGGAAAGTGGCATGGACTGTTAGGCTCTCTCATCTTGGGTAGTATCATTTGCAAATAGTTATCTGAGTATAGTGGGCTACAAATACAGTGCCTGGCCCGAGAAGCCAGTATTAGCTAGCAGTTACTACCCTCTGGCATCAGATTCCAGAGTTTTTTTTCACATTCTAAGTATATGTGCTTTTACTAGTTGTTTCCGACTCTAAGTGATCGATTTTAATGGCAGCCCCGGTGTAAGGATATCGTTCACGAGGACCAGCCAAAGTTCATGGTCAGTTCACAAGTGGGCTAACTGCCCATTGGCAACTGAAGAATAAAGAAGGAACGTATAAACACGTCTATCTGCATGCAAAGTGGGTGCAATGAAACTGTAGTCATGGATGGACAGATCTGGAACCGAACATAGATCCATCATACCTTGGGAAGGTAAGAAGGGCCTTTCATCCAGTTAGATGAGTATTCTATGAGGAGTTTTTGAAGAGGACAGCTAAGGACAAAAGAAAAGCAGAGTGGAAAGTGTGTGCATGTATGGGAGGGAGCAAGTCTAATTACGGATACACCCTATCGATGGTCCAGAAGTCAGGGCAGTAGTCTAGGACTTAGGAGACCTGGATTCAATTCTCTGCTCTGCTGCAGACTTCCTATGGGAGCGTGGCTAAGTGATTTAATCTCTCTGTACCTCAGTTGCCCATCAGTAAAATGCAGACAATGACACCTCCCTCTCTCACAGTAGTGTTATAAGGATGAATACATTAAAACATTATAAAGTACTCAGATACTATACTGATGTGGGTGAAATAAGTTCTGTAGATAGGCTGGCTGAAGGAAATTAAGCCTTAAATCTTTCTCTTTCAATATCATTTTTTGTTTAGGGGAAAAATCTTTTTTTTTAAATATGTTAAAGTCAAAACACAATTTCTTCTTAATTAATAAAATTTACACATTTTACAAAAGTTGAGGTTTATACTTGGTTGCATAAGCATCTTTTCAAAAGGTCTGGAGCTGCCTGGACATGGCCCATGATGGTTACTGTAAGTATGATTTTTAAAATTCCATGTAACATCTTGTGAAAAATCTAATAAAATAATCAGAATACACAAACTTTAACTGGAAAAACTCTGGACAGCTACACCAAACTCAAAAACCATGAACAATTTGTTTTTAGTGAGTTGTATATGGAGACTTTGCTGGTTTGGACATGCATAGAGGACGAATGAAGGGGACTTGGTGAAGATACCATGGCAGATGGTGGTAGGAAAGAGACCCTAAGTAAAGACAAGGAATGGATGGATGGATTTCTTCAAAGTAGATGGTAAGAAGGTGGACCTTAGTGAGACCTTGGACAGACAAAGATGGCAGATGCTTGCACAAGTTGATGGGATAAGGGGAAGTAGTAGTATAAAGAGAGGTATTCACATACCATGAAATGAAATGAAAAAAAAAAACGCAAATGCAGTTTCTTTTTTTAATCCTCTCAGTTAAATAAAATCAGAGATTAAAATAAATTTTACTCTAGGATATTTTATGTACAGTGATTTCTACTCAATCTGATCTCATTTTACTCAGATATGTTTCTAAAAACTTTGAAAAGTCACTAACTACATCTCATTGACTTGATGTTTTAAATGTGTTCAACAATCACTTAAGAGAAATACTGTGCCATAGAGACCGTGACCTATATTCCCTTATTAGGTATTTATTCTTAATGGAAAGGTGATAGCACAGTATTAACCTATAAAAGTCATTATCGTTGCTCTGATCAGAATTTTATGAATTATTCTTTTTCCAGGATCTAGTATAGTATTTTCTAGTAAAGTCTATATCATATGTAGAATGTATCACAGACCTGATTGTTTAACTGATAGCCTCAAATTCTACTCACATATCTCATGATGCCAGCCAGCATTGTTCTGAACATTGGCTAGCTAGGAGTCTGACAGCAATGTCCCGATCCTGCAAAGACATATATACGAATGTGCTTAACTTGACACACTGTGAACGGTCCCATGAAGTTAAGTGTGTGAGTAAATCTTTGTCGGATTGGGTCCTACATAATTGTGTGTCAATATTCCACATTTCAGCTCTATGGTACAGGGAAAAAAGAGACTAGAATGGAGATTCCCAAACTGGAATCACCCATGCCTATCTAGGAACAGAGCACAAATTCCAAACCAAAAGTCTGGATACCTACCTCTCCATTGTTTTATTAGAATAGCATAAACACAATATTTTGGCATGCGATCCTTCTATCTGCTCCAGCAGAGTAACAAAACATTTATTTCCTTAAACATTTAGTTTGAGTCATCTCTAACTCAAAGTAAAACCTCAGAATCTGTTTAGCTTTAAGATTAGGGGGGAAAAACACAAGGCAATTTACCCCCTTTGTTGGGGAGCCGAGGTAGAGACTAAATCAACAACTGCACTGCTGTCTGACATTTTTATTAATTCAAAACAGAAACCACATCAGCTGGTTCAAACAGAATACGAATAAGAAGATGGTTTAAAATTATACTTACATAACTGTTAGTCAAGATTTTATAAATAAAAATATCTGAGATATCTTATTCATACCAATGAAAACATTTTCTGCATATCTTTAGAAAGGGGGGTTATTGAAGTGAAGATACTTTCTTAGGAACATTGCTAAGAGTATTTACATTTATTAAAGCATAAACATGTGGTACCTAGATACCTAATTAAATTTAGTTAAGTTTATCTGCAACTCCCTTATGACCACCGTCTTGTGTAGGGCTGAAATGTAAAGAGATCTCATTTTGCTAGTTAAATAATTTGAGGGGATTAATTAGTAAAGAATATGTGTTTAAAAACAAGCATAAAAAGATACATGTAACAAAATTCTTATGGTTCTCAAATCATATAACACTCCTTAATAAAAAGGCTTTACTTTCATAGAATGAATGTTAAGGAAGATAATTCTCTGGAATATTTTAAGTATTAAAAAGTATTTTTCAGCTATACAGTTCTTGTATTAAGTGCATCTGAGAAACAAAACATTTTGAGATGCAAACTTAACTCTAAACAGATTTACATAAAGGATTAAGCCGGACTGCTGCTTCCAGTTTAGAACTACTTTTCAATCTTAAATTGGAAGAGCTGTGATCTTTATCCCAAATTTCTTTTTTGTTCTTCTGCAAGTTCAGTTTAATCCAGCTTTCTTAATTCTCACCTTCTCCCTAAACCTTCTAGGCTTGTTATATGATAGCTGAGGATCATTATCCACCCAAGCTGAGGGTTTTTTTCCCTTCATTAATTTCTATAAGAAGATTACAGAGCGCTTGTTTGTTGTTGTTTAAGCAACTGATTTCCCTAAGCTCTTTGTTTTTCCAACTGGTTTACACTTTAATGCCCTTGATTGAATTTCAAACAACGGATCAACTTGACCAACTAACTCTCTTTAGGAAAGAAAAAAAAAAAGTAGGGAAGAACTTTACATGAACTACTTAAACCAGAAGAGCCTTTCAGAAAAAAATGTATTCAGCACCATTTAGACAGTTTTCAAAGAGATGCATCCTAATTAGCATATCTTTAATTACAAAAGTCAAGGTGACTTTTCTTGAAGGTAAAATTCTCTGATTACAACAAATCAAGTGAAAAATAAAAACAACACCCCCAACCCTTTCATCTTTAACAGGTTTTTATTGATTTAGTTTTACATCTTTCTTCCCTCCTAACATGTTCTCATTGGAGAGGTGGCAGGATCTTTTATTTTTTTGAAAGGGGTGGGACGAACAAACACTACAAACACTGGTAATTTGGCATTTAAAGTCTGAATCACATTCTTACTGTTAAAAAGAAAAGGAGTACTTGTGGCACCTTAGAGACTAACCAATTTATCTGAGCATAAGCTTTCGTGAGCTACAGCTCACTTCATCTGATGTAGCTGGTTTTAAAGAAAGAAGAAAAAAGACAACATCACCATAAGTTGTGGTCTACCTAAATTTTTGTGTAACAAGTACACTATTTAAGCACTGTCATCCTCTTAAATACTTAGACACACACGTAGATATATACAGGAACACAGAGTAAGTGAGGGCCAGATCCTCAGCTGGTGTAGATTCAGTCAGCTATGTTGACTTCAGTTGTGCGAAAGTGATTCTACGCCAGCTAGGTATCTGCCTATAAATATAGACTGCTAGACAAATTCATCCCTGGACTAACTCCACTGACTCCAATGGAATTACATTAGATATGATTTTGGTCCTACATATGGTATCTGTGGGCTCAATTCTCCCACCCTTGCTTATGTTATATCGTACCTTCCTCCACCAGGAGTCCCAAATCACTGGGACTGTGTAACCTACTTGGCAGAATTGGACACTTGCCATATAGCAGATTTGCTAAGCACCATTTGCACATATGCAAAATGAGGGTCAATGTTTTACCATTCTAAACTACTAGGGCTTTACACACACTATACATAGGTGTAAACGAAATACCTACACACAGGATACAAGGCTGTGGAGAATCAGGTCCTTTCTATGTATATCTATAGATAAACAAACACAGATGTAATGATGCATGCTTGGCCCTGAGTTACAAGCACGCTGCCCCATTGAAGTCCATGAGATTGTATATTTTGGCAAAATTTTGCCTACTATGTTTCCCACTGGGCTTTTGATAACATTATGAAATTATTTTTCTATATCAAAATATATCTTAAAATTCAGCTCTTGAATTGTCTAAACCAAAAATATTACAGTGAATCTAAAAGTATATAGGGCAGAAAGTGTTTCCAAGAAATATTTTAAAAAATCAGAATATTTCCCATCTGGACTGGAGTGACAGTTGCCAAGTATGTGCTGTTCAATAATATGGATTGGATTACAATTACTGGTCAGCTGGTCCTTCTCTTGTGTTAGCTTTCCTGAAGAAAAACGTCAATTTCGTTGTTAGATTAACTGAACAGACACTTGGAGGCCCCTGTAGCTTGTTCCATTTTACTGAAATAAAGCCCTCTGTATATACACTGCACAGAATGAGTTATTTTCACAGACCACTGTCAAATCAGGAAACTAAAAGACAAACAAGTGTACAACTCAGTAAATGTAATTCAATTGATAAGACTGAAATTACAGATGGCGACCCTTAAAAACTTGCCAATCGGCATAGATAACTACATAAAGTTACCCAAGCATACTCTATGTACAGGAAAGTGCAAAGAATACTGTATAAAGTCATGCAATGTATTTACTCAACTAAGGAAAAATTAGCAAGTCTTCCAGGGAGACCATTACACAGTACACACACATATTTAGGAAAAACAAATTTCCCTGTGATGACTCTTGGATACTGATGTTGAGGGAAATTTGTACTAGTAAAGCTCTGAACTGAACAACAAATACAAGATAAATATCAGAGACATATCTGTTGTTTTCAAATAAACATGCTGTAATCATAAAATATATATAGAATTAAATCAATATTATATTAATAATTAAATACACCCTTAATTTCACTGTTAATATATTGCACACAAACACAAGCACTGATTAAATGTACAACCCAAGCATGTACCACAATTGTGATTCTTCTTTGTATGTGACCTCATATAAGTGCTATTTTACATTTAGTTGTGGTAAACCACAATGAGACAGCTAAATACCTTCAAAATTATATAAGGTCACATTCTAAATAATGTAATTGTTACAATGCCATATTAATAAGGGAAGCCTCAGCCATTTACCTTAGTGAGGCAATATTAGCAGATCTAATTGTGTCATGCTTCTATTTATATTGGTTAAAACTAATATCACTGCAGCTGTTACACTACTTGATAGCTTTTTTTAAAGAATGTCACAGTTTTACTAACTTTTCTAAAGTCACTTCATTGATGGCTCATGTTAGAACCATAATCCACAATACATAATACAGATAATTAGCTGAAACCAAAGACACTCAATCTTTCAAAAATTGTGATAGCATTGTTATTGATTTGACATTTATCCTGCCGTAAGTGTCATCTTCTTCAAGTGTTTTAATAATCTAATTTTAAAATATTTTATTCTTTGAGATCATTGGAGTCTAACACTTATGTGCATCCTGCAATCTGTAGTAATGCCACGATAATGTAATCAGGAGGTGAGTGATACCATGTTTGATTTTATGAGGATAGAAGAAAAATCATTACTTGATGATTATGACTTCAGAGAACAGATTTTCTGCATACCAGGGTTCAAGTGCTAAAACAAATAATTCAAACAAATATTTTGGTCCACTTTAATTATATCCCAGTGTGTTTTAAAATGTGAACGAACCTAGCAAATGTGTAAATTTGCAACTGGTAGATACAGTGTGTGTGGTAGGATAAGAATCTCTTCCTTAATTTAGGGAACAGAGGCCCCTATAAAATTAATTTGATGATGATGTATAGCCTGCTACCAAAGGAGTGTTGTCACTTAAAGTACCATCCACATTTTAATATATCTTTTCCCAATCTCATCTTCTACTGTCAACACCATCAATTTCAGCAGTGCTCCTTCCCCTATCTCTTTCAACATCAAAATGCGGTCCTTCCAATATCATTATTATCAACCTGAGCAAACTAAATGTGAAAAGGTGCCACTAATAGGACAGCTTTTGACATCACATCTTGAACCAGAATAAGCAAACAGGCAAGTCAAATCTTCAGGGTCAAGCTTTGAAGTCAATTTTCTGACCCGGGAAATCATGTTGTGTGACAGTGATGACAAACGCTGAGCACATGCCTTGTATAAATATGTCTATGAATGTTGCATTACAAACATTCACAGTCACTGTTTCACTGTGGCTGAATGTAAAAGGGAAATTGTGAAATTTATGCTTAAAATATACATTGTTTGATAGAACACTTAAAAAAATAGTCCAAGTTTAAAATTGGCTTTTTTTAAAAATAGGGCAAGAAAACAGAGGAGATTTAGTTTTCCTTTTAAATAATAAGAAAGCTTATGTACCATACTTTTAATTTTCAATTGACCTTAGCTATGTAAAGATTCAAGTAACCACTTAATGGAGAGAGCACAAACATTTGTTTTTTTAATTTGGACTCCTATGCTTAAAGCACTCTCTAGCAAGGCTTTTCTAGACACTGGACTGAAAAGTCATTGTTTATTGATTTCAAAATCTAACAGACTAATTATATATTTGTAGATGACTTGACAGATTTGCAAAACTGCTATATGATTTTATAATGGAACATGCTCATGTTAATCTCCATCTATGGAGATAGCTAGAGGGGGCTGACCTTTATCTCATATTTAAAACACAAGCAATAACTGAAATTCATTTTCAATTTATTTTCCAATCATATAAAAGGAAGGGGGAAAAGATTACTTTATTGAATCTTTTTAGCTGGCAAAAGGTTGGAAACTCAGTCTTGATGCTTTCCAAGGAGCTACAGGGATGGTCTATAGGGAACAGACTTAATCGAATAAACTAATCTTTGCTGTGGAGATTAACTAGATGGCTACAGCAGTGGAGTAACAGCAGAATGCAAAGTATCAGCAGCACCATCAGCTGCTTTAAAGGTGCTGTAGGCACTGGGAGAGCCTCCCCATTGAGTCTACCCTACGGATCCTGCAAATTTGGTAAACTTCATGGAAATGTAATAATGCTGCTGCATTGTGTTTGCCTGCTGAGCAAACAGCCGGCTGCTGGGAGGCACATATGTGATAATTTACAAGTATTTTTTTGGAAGCTACAGTAGCTGCTGCGACTTAAGCCTGGGGCTTTTACAGCTGAAGAGGGTATATACTTGTACATCCTAAAGGTAAATTGTTTCTGGAGGTAAGGATGCAGTTCAAAGTGGATCCTGACAATTGGTAAACTGCATTACTTTGTAAACACATCTTTTCAAACATTGTTTGATTCCCTAGGCCAGCATATATGTGAAGTACTTGTATTACAATAGGCTAGAATCAATTGTATTACATCTCCCCTAAGTAACATATTTCTGCATTTTCCTGATCGTTTGAATTGCAGCTCATTATTCTGGCTTTGTTTTTCCAGTCCTGGTATTTTAAAATCCAGAATTGATTCCCCTGGGTAATTATGGACTATACATTTGTAAAAAAAAAGTGTGGATGGCACCCTCTTCTCTCTGCACAAAGTACATTTTTATTAAGGCTTAAAGACACCCAAGGCACACTTCTTTACCATGCACCTTAGGCATGGTAGTGAAAAAAGGAAGTATATAAGAGCAGGACCAATCTGGATTTCAAGATATACAATCAACATATGTAATAACAATAAAAAGAAACATTTCAAAAATAATTACTGCTGCCTTTGGATGCAGTAACCTGAAAGAAATCTCGTTCCAACAGCTTAAAAGTTCACAGGGTAAGCAGTGATAGTCGGTATCAACCAGCTGTGAAATGTATGAGTGTGTTAAGATATTAGTTTCGATTGGCCATCTCCAAGATAATGTTATTACAGTTAATAAAAGCTGCTGCCTAATGCTTCAGCCACAGACCAGTGTGGCTGTGTATTTGTTTGCTTATCACTATGCCACGTTGCAATATTTAAAACAAAAAGTATTTGATCGCAATTGGCATTGAGGTTTGCTCCTGGAGGTGGCCATCTTGCTCAAGAAGTGACACTATTTGTGACAGTCGTCGTGAAAGAGACTGTAAACCAATTTTCAGTCTGCCTCAATATTGGTTGAAAAATGACAATAAGTTCTAGAGGACAGGAACTCGCTCCTCCTCTTTGTCAACCGCACCTAGCACCATATAGATGCTACCAGAATGCAAATAATAAATATGAATGATAAAAACCATGACAATTACTTTTTGTAATTGTCAAACCATTACTGAAGCAGGTTGGACTTTGGTTTAGAGACCCTTCCATTGGACTCCCATACTGTCAGTGTCACAAATTCCATCGTTAGTCAGAAATATGGCAGCGCCCTACACTAGGCCTCTGTGCCAATTTCACTGTAACCCCCCTGTAATATGATATTCGGATGCTTTTGAATCAGCTGCAGATCGTCTTTTAGAGAAGTGCTACAATATTGTACCCTACCACATACCATGCCCCAGTGTTTGCGGTTCAGGTCCATTACTGTACAATGTTATGTACACACACACACTTTTATGGAAGTGGCGCAGTGTGACCTTTCATACACAAGACTGGAGAGAATCAATGCTTCTTTCAAACTAGTTCCCCCTTAGGTAGCCTAGATAACCTGAACTAGAGACAAACTCAATGCCTAACGGCAGAAGACCTTCTTCATCTTCTCCATTCATGGGGAGCCCAGCCTTATGGCCATGGCCTGAAATTATGGCAACAGATGCTGAAATCCACTGAATGCAACCTCCACCCACTCCCCACAAGCCAAAAGGTCATCTACGTAGTGTGTGAGTCATTCATCCACAACCTGTGGAATCAGTCCTTATCCAAATAAAATTGTCCATTGCAGAAAACTACCCAACTAACCACAATAATTTGGGTGGAGAGGGAAATCCTGTTGATGCTGTACTTTGCCATGCTGCACGTTTACCTGTCTGACCTCAGTCACACCTAAATCAAGAGAGGCATAGAGTGTCTGACCAATACAGGGCAAAATTAGACCAGTGACTGATGGGATGCCCTTGGGAGGGGAGAGGAGACACAAAACTCTTCTAGCACTTCATTCAGCACCAGCCACAATAGAGACACCTAAAAAACAAGGGTCAAAGGAGTTTGCTACATGACCCCGATGTACCTCTCCCTCCAGTTTGAAACGTACCACTTCTAGTAAACTAAGGTTATGACATGCTCTTAAAGGCTCTGATACGGGATTTGGAGACCCACTATGCAAAGCCTTCCATAAGTTAGGTCCACCCATGCCAGGACAAGTATGCCAGAGGAAATGGGAAGAATATTCCTTCCTACTGCCTTGATGAAGATCTCCAGTAACAAATCAAAGCTAGCTGCTTGTATAGCAGACTACTCTGCAGTCACTAAGGCACCAACTCCAGGAAGTGAAGTGAAGGCTATAGGAGAACTTCATTGGCTGACGGGGCTGTTGAAGAGGGAATTGTGAGATAGGGAAAGGCTATTGTGAGGATTAGTATATGTTTGCGTATTTCTGTATCACATTGCAAACTCCATTCTGTTTTGTGAATGCAACTGTGATTGTAAAACTGTACTGTGCCTTCACTTTGTCTCAGTAGCCTCCATCTTCAGCTGAAATAGCCAGGAGAAGTCAGGAAAAATCCTTGAATGTAGCAGAGGGCTAACAATGGAAGGCAATCAAGAGTCGTCTTCCTGGATGGATGCACCCTAAACAATGAGCTGGCTTGAAATGACCTCAGCGAAAACCATTTCCCCAGGTGGGCTTTAACTAAGAAATGAAGCTGTTATTTTTTTGTGGTGGTGGGGTTCACCTGACAGTGGGGACGGGAAATGTATAAAAAATGTATGTCTCCCCCCCAACAAAAGGTAGTGATCCAGCACCAGAAGGAAAGACTGTGCAGGAGGGGAATGGGAGCAGGAAGAACCTGGTCTTCCTGGAATATACTGACAAATACCCAAAGGGATCTTGGCATGGTGAGGAGAATAAGGCAGGGTCTCCTGGGCAGGAGTGTTATTTTTCCATAGATGTGTGCTTGTGCTTAGTTTATGAGAAAGGGTGTGTGCTTTAGACATGCCTTTGAAAAGTCTGTGTTACTTGCTTTAACTGTCATGATGTCCGCACTGGATGAAACAGTAATCCGGAGGGGTTTTCGGGTTTGATAGAACCATGAGGAATGTTCAATTGCTGCTGGGGAGGCTTGGGGGAGCCGGAACTGATTTCAGGGCCTACGCAGTTGGATTGCAGTGTCCCATATGTGGTGCTGGATAGATGATCTGCACCCAAGAATGTGTCTCATGGTCTACAGTCAAAGACAGTTCCTAAACTCAGACCCACCAAGCCTAAGAACACATGGGATCCAGAGGTGTTTAAATCTAAACACAGCAGCCTGGAAAGAACCCACCAGGAGGGCCTCAGCCAGGGCTGTAAGAGCTATGTAGAGACCTGACCAACTGAGGTGACTAATGAACTAGTTAACTGTAATACTGTGGAGATAAAAGCTCCATTTGGTGGACATCCACTCCTCAGGCCATTGTGCAGAGGGAATGGTCCCCCAAGGGAACCATGCAATGCAATCATGTGAAGAGTCAGATGCCCACAGTGACTGGTGAAATCAGTCAAACAGGGAACCAGAGAAACCCAGGATGGGCAAATCTATTTCAGCCAACAAACTGTGTCCAGAAAAGGAGGGTCTACTTGTCCTGTTGGTAGCCCAGAATGGAATGGATACAGTCATTCTGCCCGAGAGACCTGAGCGCCTTTCACAGACTTCCCCCCACAAATGAAGAATTGACTCCCATTATTTTAAACCTAAAGAAACACAGTAAAAGGGTCCACCTTCTAGGGACAAGGACCACTTGACCCAGTGTCACCTATAGCCTGTACTGCAAGTCACTCAAAAGAGTTAATGTAGGTCTCACTACACCCGGAAGTAGTGCCGCTTCTGCTGTATCACTAATCCAATGACACAGGCATCTCCGTGGTCCCTGCTCCTGCCTGCACCACAACACAACATGCTCCTATGCCCAAAGAAGAGAAAACAAGGGGGAACAATAAGGAAAAGAGAGTAAGTTAATCCTCTCTGCAGAGATGGAAGGGAAGGAGAGGAGAAGGAACGGGGGGTGAGGGGGTCCATCCTGTCCCCCCACAGCCACTGGAGCAGCCCCTGGGACAGGCTGGCTCTGCTGCCCTTGTTGAACTGAGAAATGAGGAGAAGCCCTGAAAAGGGCTGTGAGAACAGGAAAGCCCCTGCCTAAAAAGGAAGCAAGTAAGAAGGCAAGTATAACAGGGACAGGTAAACTCCACTAAGATGAGTCTCCACATAGAAACTGGGCCACTGTCCGGAAACAGAGCAGCTGCAGTGAAGAAGCCCAGATCCCAGACATAAACGGTGGGGGAAGGCAACACCACAAGAGCAGGGAGAGAGGAAAATAAAACCCAAACTATCTGAAAGGCACAGAACTAATGAGAGGAAAAATATAAGTAATGGTTTATAAAGGAATGGAACATTACTTCCAGTGGCAGTGGAGCTAATTTTTCCCATAATGTCTCAAACAAGCTTTAATTTTGCCATTTAATCAGCATGGCCTAAATGGTCATGGCATTTTGAGTGGTTTTGTGTTGGCTTATCAATAAGATCTTGTTTTTATTAGAAAATTAGGTTGTGTTAGAAAATGATCTAAAGGATTAATCGCAACCCAGCTGCCACAAAGTTCAACACAATAGTCCTTGCCTGCACTGGCTGCAAGGTTGTGTTTCACGTTAATATACCTCCTAGGCTAGTTCTATAAGTGATGAATACCAAATTAATGTTCTCTCCTAGACCATGGAAGATGATACTTATATCATACTGATGTAATCAAGCCTAGTTCCAAATCAGAAGAATGTTGGTGAAACAGTGATCAAACTGTGTGACATACATGTCACTGGGAAACCTGAGCTACTTCTTACTGCATATCAACTGGAAAAACAAGGATGGAAATTTCAGTGCAATGCATATGAATCAGAAAAGAACTGCAAAGCAACAAACTTGAGCAATTCCAACAGAAGAATTTAGAGACAAGAAACAAACAATCAAAACCTGTGGAAGATGTGGAAAGAAACCCACCATTCCTGGGCAATATGCTGCTCACTGTCATTATTGGCATCACTTATTATTACAGTCGCATTGAGGTGCTCCATGTGAGAAGAGAGCTCCACTGCACGAGACTGCTTACAAATACTCAGTAAGAGACAGTACCTGCTTGAGTAGATTATGATCTAAGGAGACAAGAAAACAAAGGGAGTTTTATTAATCTCAATTTTACAGATACTGAGGCACAGAGACATTAAAACTGATTTCCTCAAGGTCACATAGGAAATTCAGGGCAGAGTGGGCATAGAACCTACATATCCTGAATCCCAATCCAGTGCACTAACCACAAGACAGTCCCTGACGGAAGGAAGGATTGTGTGCCACTTTAGGCAAATCTTCACAGCGGTGGAAGCGTTACAAAGAGAAAAAGAACAGTACAAAGAAGGATGTCCAGAATAGTCACTGTTTGGAACTGCCAGTTTCCGATCCTGAGTGGAGAGAATGGTGATAAAACCCGAGAGAGGAAGATAAAGTTACTTGCGGAAAAAGCTTTTGTTCCAATCACTGTGCTCCCAGCGTCGTATCATCACACCGCTGCCTACCGCTGCATCAACTAGGTTTCCGAAAGGGCCACTTTGGGCCTCTTCCCACAACTGCCTCCAAAAGCTCAAGTGGCCTGGAGCCATGTCAGAGCTGGATCAGGGCTCCCCCCTTCACTTTTGCCACTATAAATCTGCATCCCCAGCCAGCTGTCTGAATACCTTAATAGCACATTACTGTGCTGAGATAGGGAATCTGCTACATCTGTCTCCTGTGCTCCACGTAGATGGCTCTGACTTCAGTTGCTGTAACTCTTCCCCCCAACCTCACTTGAGGAATCAAACTTTCCCAAGGGCTGCACCCGATTGACCACTGGGTCCTGGGGGATCAGAGGACTGTCAGTGGGGTTTCAGCCTGAAAAGTGGCAGCATCACATAATTTCTGAAGCCACTCTTGGGCCATAACCCTCTCAGCTTGTAGGAGAGTGTGCTTGTGTTTGCTGGACCGAAATTCCCACTCCAGTTTATGTCTCAAAGTACTAACATGCCCCCCACCCCTCCCATCCCCATAGTATCTGAGCAGTTCCCACATATTTAAAAACAGAAAGAACAGGCGTGACTGACTGAATCTCGACCCCTTCAATAGCCACATACACTTCTGCTTCCAGATGGTATCACGGTGAGCTTTCCAGCTGCTGCTGCTGCTGCCACCAGGTGATTGGCTTGTCTGGGAAGGAGTGAGGGATTGCTCTTGCTCCCTGATGATTGGCCTATAATCCCCTGGGGAGGAAGCACGGACTAATCTGGAAGATTAGCAGGCTCTGGATCAGGCACTCACAAGCCCCCCACTCTACTGTAGTCATGCCTGGGCCAAGAGTTCGCCTGGAAGGGAATTCTGAATCCCACACATCTCCTGCCAGGTTCAGGGAAGTCGAATCCCCATGGAGGCAAGGATCTGCACTTTAGTTATGGTGACAAGTACTATGCTTATGCTGTGCAATTCCACACTGCTAGCTTGGCTGAACAAAATAGATGCGGTTTTCCTTTAAGGACCAAAAATCTCTAAGCCCATTTACTCTCATTCAATACAAAAGTCATACTTGTTTCTGCAGCACAGGGCACATCCTTCCAGTAGGCACATTTCCATCACTCCCCCAAGCGCAAAAGTCACACAGAGCTATCCTTGAGTGGAGAGCACAGCACACCCCTGCTGATATTGTTCTAATTATCCAGCAATGATCAAAGCTCACTCTCTCCACCAGAACTGTGCTATTTTCGTAACACAACGGTACCCTCTTATCCATGTGGAACTTGAATAGCACACATGGCAGCACAAAGATCTAACTCAGGGGTGGGCAAACGTTTTGGCCCTAGGGCCACATCTGGGAATAGAAATTGTATGGCGGGCCATGAGTGCTCACAGAATTGAGGTTGGGGTGTGGGAGGGGCTGAGGGATCCAGGGTGGGGCCAGAAATGAGGAGTTCAGGGTGCGGGAGGGGGCTCCGGGCTGGGGCGGGAGTGGGGTGCGGGGGGGTGTGGGGGTGAGGGCTCTGGGGTGGGGCTGGGGATGAGGGTTTTGGGGTGCAGGAGGGTGCTCCAGGCTGGGACGAGGGGTTTGGAGGGCAGGAGGGGGATCAGGGCTGGGGAAGAGGGTTGGGGCGCGGGGGGAGGCTCAGGGGTGCAGGCTCCGAGCAGCACTTATCTCAAGTGGCTCCTGGAAGCAACAGCATGTCCCTTCTCTGGCTCCTATGCGGAGGCGTGGCCAAGTTGCTCTGTGCACTGCCCCATCCATCGCCCCTGTAGCTCTCATTGGCCGCAGTTCCCAGCCAATGGGAGCTACGGGGGCAACGCTTGGGGCAGGGACAGAGTGCAGAGCAAAGCTCCTTGGCTGCCCCTACATGTAGGAGCTGGAGAAGGGCCACGCCGCTGCTTCCAGGAGCCGCGTGGAACAGCCCCTGACCCTGCTCCCTGACTGGAACGTCTGAGTGTGGCAAGTCCCAGACCCCGCTCCCCAGTGGGAGCTTGAAGGCCTGATTAAAACGGCTGGCAGTCTGGATCTGGCCCGCGGGCCGTAGTTTGCCCACCTCTGCTCTAACTGAAGTTGTATAAAGTCTGAACTTGTAATTGACTTTAGAAAAATGGGAAATATGAGTGGCTTTATGATGAAGAGATTTATGAAGAAAGAACAATGGGCAATAGTCATGTTTCTTCAGTGTAATTTATATGGCCTAGTGGATAGGGCAGATCACTAGAAGTCAGGAGATGTATGTTCTAATTCCAGCTCTGCCAAACACATCACCCCTTTGTCTTTCGTATCTATGTTGTTGTAAGATCTTTGGGGCAGGAACTGTCTCTTACTATATCTTGGTACAGCATCTAGCACAATGGGACCCTGATTGGGGCCTGTTGGTGCTACTTCAGTATAAATAATTAGTAGCTGAAAGCCCATGCTGTTGCACAGGCATGGCAGTTTGACAAAGTAATTCACCATCTGTTCTGTCTCCATACCACAAATGAAATTGTTGCATGCAAATTGGCTATAGAGTAGGGATGGTGATTGGTTCAGTTACCTCTGATATCAGAATGGACTCTTGTCATAGCCTAGATACATGCCTTACTGTAGCTGAATACCACATGGGTATAATTTGTAAATCTAAAATGGCTGAAAACTTAAAAATCGGATGGTAATAGATCATGAATCCCTGGGATGATTGAACCTGATGATATTCTGAACCAAAAGAGATTTCAACCAAAGTTGTAGCTGTTTCCATCACCTCACACTGACTCAACAGACATTCTATGCTTCAGAGTGACAGTCCTGGAATCTTATTATATAGACAATAATTATTCCACTGACTTCACTGAAATTATACTAGGAACAAATCTGGCCCTTTGTATAATACATAAACCTTCCAGTTGTATTTTCAAATTGCAAGTACATTCTGCAACAGAGAACTACATGCTGCCTATGCATAAAAAAATTGGCAAAGCCAAAACAGGCTGGAAAGTCTCATATAAATAATTATTTTACCCATATTTTATTATTGACAATTATTTCCAAATCTTTAGGAACTTCTTTAAGAAAATTGTCTTATACACAAGAGAGAGAGATGAAGTAAAATCCAGGTCTGATTGAAGTGAGTGTCAAAACTCTTGACTACAACAGGTTCAGAATTTCACCTTTGAAGTGCAATACATCATCACTAAAGGAGGGAAAAGAAGCTAAAATATAAAGCCAAATAATAATCTTTGCTAAAATGGACTCGATAGATAATAAACACGTAAATCATTTTAAAAACCTCTCCTTTAATTTTCCTAAAATAGAATGTCCCTCTCATTTTATTGAGCCATCAAAAATACAATTACAACCATTCATTTTAAATGAATTTAAAATATATTTGATATTTTGCCACCCAGTAGTTTGGTTTAGAAATTGCTTACTCTAAATTATACTCTCAATAACAAAAAGTAATATAGACTGGTAGAACTGTATGTATTGTGTCGGTAGATAGAACTGTATTTACTGCATATTTTATTCAAATTCATAATTGGAATTCAAACTGTATATTGAAATGCTCTATTTTATGTTTAGTTTTTTGATCTTCAAATTCTAAAAGGGCAAGGACAAAAACTTAAGAGCAAGATCTGAATATACACATAGGTTTTTTTCCCGCCTCACTATTTTAGCCCTTCAACAGGTATTAGTTGAAGTGAGTTTTACTGTCTAGTTTATAGACATTCCGGTAGAAAATGGAACATTTAAATATGCAAGCGTTAGCTAATCCTCCAACACACAGCCTATGGACTTTGTAGGATTATCCCTTATTATAGTGCTGTTAGAACTGATACAAAATTTCAGTTTGAGATTAAACAGTGGAATTTTTAAATATGCATCTTTCTGCATTTTCTGTTTCATCATGTTAAAATATCTAATATTTTAAAATATTCCTGTAACTGTCTCAAACAACATCTGGCATAGAATTTTACCATTTATAGGTTTTCATCATAATAATGTATTCTTTAAACATTATACATCAGCACTTAAAGTTAGTATTTTTTCCATCTCCTGCAGCATACTAGAGACAGAGGAAAACATGCTACCTTAAAAAATGCTACCTTAAAATATCTTTTCAGATTTGTTATAGGTCTCATTGTATGTAATGAGACTATTTTTAAAAAAATTTCTGTTAATTACCGTAATACTGCTGTGTTAAATGTTTGTGCCCCCAATGTACTGTTCTATTTCTACAATATTTCTAGTTAGGTATCCACTCCACTGAGGGAACCACCTTAATTTGCATCCACTGGCAATGCTAAACCACTAAACCTAACAGATGGGAATCTAATTGAAGACCTGTTGTCTGGACACTGTTAACAAATGCAGAACTAGCAATATACAGGGGGCTTTGGTATTGAATTTAGGCTGGCAGCAGGGGAACTCCCGCTAATTACCAACATCTGAATTTCTTGTTTAATGAAGGATAATGCAAAACTAAAGGTACTTAAATCAGTAAGGATTGAGAACTGTTCAGAAAAAAATCACAGATACTAGATCACCCAAAGAACTGAAGACTAACTTCTTATAGCTTTGCCTAAAATTTGGACGAGGAGCCCATATTTATATATATTGTAAGAGTTCATTTCTGTAAAATGAAAATGAAATCGCATTTGAAAATTGGACCATGTAAGGATTATTCAGCTTGAAAACTGCAAATGAAGACACTTGATCACACTGTAAAACTTCCATCGTGAACATTATAGTAAAAGTAATACTAATATAAAATTTAGTACACAATGGGAATATTGCCTTTAAAACGACTGCAAAACTCGGCCCAGTCTTCAGTTTTAGTCTGAGCCTGAGAAGTAACAGAGATGTGACAGTTTGCAGAATGCTTTGAAACTATCAAGCTATGTAAAGCAATCTGGCATTTTGTCCGCTAAAAAAGTGTACAGCTGCACTTACTATAGAAACTTTGAATCATAGAAATGTGGAGCTGGAAGAGACCTCAAGAGATCATCAAGTCCAGCCTCTTGTCTTGAAGCAGGCCTAGTACACCTAGGCCATCCAACCTGGGTGTCCAACCTGTTCTTAAAAACCTCCAATGATGGGGATTCTACTACCTCCTCTGGAAGCCTATTCCAGAGCTAAATGACCCTTATGGTTAGAAAAATTTTCATAATATCTAACTGAAATCTCTCTTGCTGCAGATAAAGCCCATTACTTCTTGTCCTATCTTCAGTGGACTTGGAGAACAGTTGATCCCTGTCCTCTTTATAACAACCCTTAGCATATTTGAAAACTGTAATTAGGCCCTCATGGAACTTCTTCCCCCTTTTCCCTCCCTCACCAAAAAAGAGCTCTAAGAGAAACAAAGACTATTGTTGAAGTGGTACAAACTATCCAACACACCCTTGCTCATTTTATACTGTTAATCGTGGATACTGATTTTTGATTATATTACTTAATTTGAGTGATTCTCTTGAGATTTGCAACTTTACATTTTCACAACGGACTTCACTGTCTTATTGGTATAAACACCTGCCTTCCTGCATATCTTTCTAAGCCAGAAGAACTGAGAACAAAACAAGGCTTAAACTCCATCTCCAATTTAAAGTTCATATGCTCCTTATTAAAAAGGACTTCTAGAACCTGGAAAACTGAAGTTCATTGTACTATGGAGGAAATGCCTTTAGTGAATTTACTTTCACTCTTAGGTTAAATTTTGGTAGATGACAGGTAATGGGGCCTAACAAAAGAACAATACAGAGCTGGCATTTAACAAATTCGGCAATCTAGTAATATTTTTCCACTGTGGAGGGGGAAAAAAAGGATTGTTTCTCTGGGATTAGTAACTACCATCACAAGGACTGCACTGACTGACTCCCTCCTACAGTATGGAGAAAGGGCCTGATCAGGATTCCATTGAACTTAATGTTAACACAATAGAACCCAAATTGTGCCTTAATGTGCAGGATTCCATATTCTGCGTTGTAGTGTGAAAAATAAAGCTGCCATTCCATACACTGTCTGGTATGGAATAGGTTTGGTGACCTCACTTCCTCCTTTGCCCTCCCCCTGAGGGGGATTTATTTTGGCTAAATAGATGACTAGACCTAAAAAAGAGAATACAAAATAGATAACTATTTGCAAATTTCTGCTTTGGATTGAAGAACAACATGTTAAAATATTATATCAGTTGCTATTCAACTTCACCATATCTCTTAAATAACAACATTTCAGCCATCTATGTGATAGAAAATGCTAAACACTTTCTAAAAACAGCAGTAAGTAGTACTTATGTTTCAGTTCACAAGTATATTACCTTTTCAGAAAACCACATTATTTCCATAAATTAGTTTTATTCTTAAATTCCATTTTTGTTGAGTAGCCAGGTTTTGCCAAGGACTATTCAGCCAATATATTATCAGAGAGGAGTCAGACAACATACAAAACAGTTGACTCTTATAACAGAACCATACAGTATGGTCCCGACCCAGAGCCCACTGAAGTCAATGGAAAGGCTGATTGGATCAGACCACACACCACCAAAATCTTTTGCTGCCATTTTTTTAAAAATTGGGACCCATTTTGCTTTATGGTAAATAACACATCATAATTCATTCTGTGGCCACAAATTCAAAGGGCCTATGGATTAATTCATAGAAGTAAATCATATTTCTTTGGACAACCGTAACTGTACAATATAGTAGAAAAAAGAAAAGAAGGAATTAAATATTCAACATTGTCCTGTTCAAAATATTCCATTTTCCCTTTTTCATTTAGATGCTATTGTGTACAAATTTACCAAATATGTTTTATACTAATCTTCACTGAAAAGCTGTAACACTACCAGGTTAAGTTATTTATCACAATATGTGTACATTTATCCTGATTAAATAGAGAGAGGTTCATGGTTTTGGATGAATCCACACTGTAAGGAATATATGATGGAGGGGCGATAGACTAGATTACCAAAATGATCATTAACATTTGCCAAAATCCATTCATTATATATATTTTCTATCAAAAATTGTGTTTCATTTAACTAATATTAGTTGTGATTAGTATACCTTGGTGAGAGTCCAAGAAAAATAAACTCTTTATTAGAATTGAGACATTTTTGTTTCTTTGTTCTTGTGGTTAAACTCCCTATCCTCAGCTGTGATTTTACTCTCCCATTTTTATATTTCCTCAATTGCTTTTAAAAGTAATCCATTTCTTTATCACCCCTTTTTGAACTAAGGCGTGCTGCGTGCATTTGAGTGATGAAGATGAGGAGGATTGGAGGTGTTTGGCTTTGTAATTTCATCCTTGAATTTTGTGATTACTAACAGGACAACTTTTTTAATTTGCTCTTTTGTCTCGATTCCCCTGGCTGACAATCTGCTCTGTGAGCTAGGCTTTTTAATCAATCACCTAGATAATCAAATGTCACTGGCTATCTGCTCCGTGTAATTACTTTTGCAATTAAAAATCAACCTCAAGTTGCCTCATCTAATTAGAGGGATGGGCAGATTTTCATCTAGATTGATTTTTTAATAAATATTGACTTAAAATGCCATAATCTCATCATATTCTTTCATTTTCTTTGTACCAAAAATCAAACAAATGGAAGAATTAACAAGCAGAAGGATTCATAGGACTTCAAAAGGCTTTTGCTAGTTCAGACATACAAAATTGTGCTATACAGAAGCCTAGCTTATCTCAGCCTAATAATAACACTCAGAAGCTCCTACCTTTTATTAGGAAAAAGAACAAAGCAGCTCTACCATTATATATTTCACTTTCTAAAGTATTTCAAATTAAACTAAAAACTCTTAACAGTATAATTACTTGGCCTATCTATCACAGCAAATTATTGTGTGAATTACTCTATAAATGTTACAAAAACTGTTGACGTCAAATTATAATAATAGCAATAATAATATCAGCAATTCATTTTCCTCCAGCACAGTTTAGAAGTCCTTCTCGCCCCACACCCCATGTGAGCTAATTTGAGGATCTCTTTAAACCAACTTGTTTCTTTTCGTATTGGAATGGAACACAAGCCATTACTTTCGTTTTGTAAGAGTAGCTATTGAACAACATGAAAAATTAGGATGGTAATAGGTATCACCTAAAGAAGCAGATGCTGTGCTCCAAGAAGAGTTGTGCAATTGTGTATACGGTGCAGCAATTATATTTTTACATTTAATCTCCAGAAATACTTAGTGATCTGGTGGTTCGTGCCGAAGAACAGGATTTCGGTTCCAGACCCAATTCTGCCACAGACTCACTGCTCTCGGATCTTGAGCACTATGTAATTACTACATGCAAGTGTTTAATAAGTGCAAATTTTAGCAACAATCCTGGTGCAAAAGTGAACCACCTCAGGAGGAGAACCAGAACTCAATAGGCTCCTAGGGGCCCAATACTTCCCAGGGCTCCTTGGAGTGCTTGGTGATTTTACCCCCGCTATACCACTTCTGTGTTGTCCTGTGTGGATTGGGACAATGGCCCCACCTCCTTCCCACCACCCTTTGGGGCAATTAGTTTGTCAGGAGCAGTCCCTTTGCTCAGGAAAGTGCAGGAGCTGAAACTGTTGCTGGTCGCTGCATCCTCTCTTAGTCCTGACTCTCCCTTGTGCACTTGTACAAGGTCCATCCACAATTTGGCTCTCTATTTGAATAGACAGTTGGGTAAGAGGGATGGTTACACGTGCCATGACTCAGCCTCCAGTAGAGGAGGAAAATTTCTGCCAACACCACTCTGTTGGTGTTACAGGTATTAGAGCTTCATTTACGGGGGTTTCACTTAATCATTCCTGGTTACTCCAAGGTAAGTCATGTCTCCTGACAGTCATACAAATGTGCACCTTAATGATCAAAAGCTATTGAGTGTCTATATGCATCTTTGGGAATGGGCTCAAATCGTGCTGGCTGGTTCAAGTTGTGGTGGTAACACAAGATGCCTTAGTTACCTCTTATTACAATTACCACATCTAAGTGCTCGGTCACCCTCTGCTCCTTGCCCTCAACCTCTTTCCTGGAATTCTGTGGTAAGTACTATAAATGGTACCACTGTTGGAATCAATAGTAACCAAAGAACACCTTGCATGACCTGCTAAAATAACTATTAATTTCTCAATTGCTGCCATATGGTTGTATACCAGGAGTAAAACATGTTCAGTAGGTGTAGTCATAGGATTTCCATTGCCATAATCTGTAGGCATTACTCACAACATTAAAATTAGAAGTACAGTATTTTTCTCAACCAGGGAGAGTATTACTCTGTATCCTTTGCCCATCAAGGGTAAGACTTTCACTTTACACCAGGAGAACAGGAACCATCAGAAGCTAAACAGGATAAGAAAGGGGAAGAAAATACATATCCGCTCCTTTTACACTGTATGTACATAAGTTCTAGATGATCTTTTAGTCCCTTCTGGCCTTACACTCTGTGACTCAAAGTCACATTATAAAAGCATGGCTGCCATTCTGATGACAATTTCATAAGCAATTCGTTACAAATAAAACCCCCACTTTTTGTACCTAATAATACAGTACAAGGAACTATGACTACATTTACCTTAGCTGGCTATAAAATCAAACCACTGATAATTACAGGTCGGGGGTGGAGAAATTATGACTCCATCTCAGGTTCAGAATCAATTGTGAGAATAATATATCTAGATGTGTATTAGAAACATTAATTTGTGCTAGCAAGGGTCATGCAGCTGTATAGTGGCCAGGTGCCTTCTTTCCTATCCATTTATTCATATAGAGCTGTTTAATTTCTTTGGATATACCCATTTCTCTTTTTCCCACTGTGGTAATGTAAAGCCAGTGGTAGAACCAGTGGCATGCCGCGGGGCTCCACATGACATGAGCCTTGCCCTGTGGAGGCCTGCCCAATATAGCGCATAGGGTTGTTTTGGCTGGGACAGTGGCAATGCCAGTGAGTCCCGTGAGCTGCACAGTTCTGCTGGCCACAAACCTTGCGAGAATGCGGGGAAGGCCAGGCAGGTGCTGCAGCTGTTAATATGGCTTGTGGGCTGCAGTAGCCGTCACGGAACTGATGTGCAAGTGCCCAACGTCCTGTTGTCAGGAAGCAGGCACGGAGCATTCTGGATCCACTCCTCCAAACCCCTGCACATTTCAACCATGCAAAGCCCATTTGCAAAGGCTTTGAACAAGGGTTGAATATTTCACACGGTGAAAGTACTTTGGGGTGATAAGAACTATATACCATAGGTGTAAGGCATTATTATTATTAATGGATAGGGACTTCTCCTGACATTTCATTCCCTTGAGCTACATCATTTCTAAATTTTGTCAAAGAGGAAATCAATACCTCACCAATACTTCTCATTTTTCATCTGTACTTAAATGACCACAACGTCGTGTCATATGTCAGCTGTTTTCTGCACCACTCTTGCTGATGCTGTAGAAGAATGCTCCTGTCAAAAACTTGCCTCCAGTCTGCAGTCTGGAGGCATGCAAAAATGCAGAAAGGATCTGATCTAAAGGGGTGTTTTTGAATAGGCAGAGCAAATGAATCTTGAGAATTCGAGATCAATACAGACCTCTGGCGTAGTCATCAGGCAGGGCTTCAAGACTGGTATTATATTTTACCCACCCATATCTACTCTTCAGAAAAAGGCAAAAGGGAAAACTTTTAAAACCAAACGTAGGAGCCCAAGTCCCATTTTCAAAAGAGCAGTAGGCATTTGGGACCCTAGGGTTTTGATTACTTGGCAATAAACATCCTGCTGCAGCAAGAGTCAGAGCCTAGGTCGATTTACTCAGCCTTGTGCTATGGAGCTTTAGAGCAGAGTAGACGTTTGGGCTTGGGCTGGAGCCTGGGCTCTGAGTCCCTGTGAGGATGGTAAGTCTCAGAGCCCCAGGAGCCAGAGTTGACAGGCTCTGAAACTCGCTGCTACTCTTTTTGCAATGCAGACATACCCTAAGTCCCATTGAGTCAAGTGCCTACGTCACTTTTCATAATAAAATGTAGGCTCCTAAATCACTTGTTTGCATCTGGAAATTTTATTCTTAGGCTTCTAAGGCCCAGATTTTTAAATGTATTTAGGTGCCTAAACTGTAATCAGTGGAGGTTAGATCCCAAATATCTTTAAAAATCTGATCCTTAAGTGCTCAAACTCAGTTTTGAAAATGGAACGTAGGGTCTTAAGACACTTAGATTCTTTTGAAAAAAAATTAATGCTTCAACTATCAGTGGAGGAAAACTCTTGACAGCTGTGAAATGGGTACAATACAGCACTACTTCAGAGTAGTGCTGTAAAGTTAAATTAATTAGCCCTGCAGAACAATTTGAGATCCTTCAATGAAAAAAATATATACAAGTTGCAGAGCATCATTATCATCTCTGACACAATTTGGCCCTTGACAATTTATCAGGAGCACACCTTGAGCTTGCCACAATATATAAAGCATTTGGTTCCTCAGAAAACTGATTATAATGTGGGTGTTATGTAAAGTACTTACCCTTCTCGCATTCAGTGATAATACTGTACTTTTTTGTCTACAAGGCAGCCTTCTGATATAATACAGTTAGGGCAACAGAGAAAAGGCAGATTAAGAATTGTTTTACATTCTGCGGTATAAAATTTCTAGTTATATTAGCATTTTGAGGAGGATTTATTTGGAGATTGAGGATTAATTCCCACGAAATCATCATACAAATTTCAAAATGTCAACTACTTTGATAGAGCTTATGATTTTATCATCTTATTTTGACAGGCAACTGTGTAAAACAACTTCTGTGTAGAAACAGCATAGAAATACAGAAAGGTAGGATAAATAAAGACAGAATGATCCTCACAGGTTTCCTGATCAGCTGTCTTTTTATTCTGATTACTTGTAGGACAGAGCAGTAATAGACATTTTCCTTTGCACAAAATAATAAGAGCAGTACTTATCGCTTGTTGCCTATAGCTAGTGGCAAAAGGAAATTAGAAAAGTCCAATGAAGCTGAGTAGTAATTAATCATCATACAGTGGGGCCTGTCAAATCAGAGGGCTCTTTCCAGCTGATAATGCTACCCAGCACAATTGAGACTGATAGAAATTAGAATTCTTTTTCCTCTGGCAAAAAACAAAAAGACTAGAGTTGCACAAATGGGGCCAACTGTTCACTTTAATGACTGCCTGACCCATTTATAGTTGATGTTTGCATCAAGTTTAACTCAAACCAAAATTGAAGAAACATCATTCACTCCTCGAGGCAAAGAAAAATCATAACTATATTGTCTTAAGTTGTTTTCTTTTAACGCAAATGTCTAAACCTGGGTTAGATGAGAAAAAATTTAAAGTTCACTTCTATTGATTAAGTTTGCTGTTTTCCCCGGTGAGAAGGCAAAAAATATTTACTGGGTCAGTAATAGAGCGTTTGCACTCCTTGAGATCAACTGAAATAAATATATTATATTACATGGGAACCAGAGAATGCTTTCTTTTTTGTAGAGAGAATAAAGGTGACCTCGACATTGTCAAGCGGGTCTTAGAGTGATGAGTGGAATTAGAGGCTGCAGATCTGATCTTGCTCCCATTGAAGCCAGTCGGAGTTTTGCCATGGACATTAATAGAAACAGTATCAGACCTTCGCTTCTTAAAGGGGCTCAGCTGACTTGGAGCCCTTTCAGCCACGAGAGATGCAGGATATCCCAAAAGTCTGCGTAAGTTGACTGTGGACAGCCCAACCTACTCTGGAGAAGGTCATCTGGCTGGGTAGGGATCAAAGAGTGTCAGCCACCTGCTGTGTCGGCAGGCAAGGAGAAACTGCTCAGGGAGAAGGAACTCATGTAAATAATGATCCCTCTCATCTCCAGGCAACCTCAGTTCCTTTCTCCGTCTCCTGCAAAGTCTCTGCAGGGTGTGGAAAGAGAACGGAAGCCAGGACCTTAGTACCTCTTTGGAAAAAACAAACCCAAACCCTAAACCTCTTACCTGTGATTGGGGTTGACAGTCCCGCTCATCACTAATCCCGTGGGAAGTTTGGGGAATTTCTTCACCCACCAAGAGGGGGTGAGGGTGAGTAAGGTGCAAACCCTACTGTTCTTGGCCAGGGCCTCCCAAGGAAGGTGTGTGCTGGGGATAGTTATGAGAAGGAAGTAGGTTCCTTCCTCCTTCACCCTTCCCATCACCATTGTGGAAGGTGGTCATTTTTATCTTCTCCTAGTCCACTCTCTTCTCTCCCACTGGACAGTCTGTCAATCAGCATATTTCTGGTCATATTCAACAGCTCCTTTAATTTTTTTCCATAGCTGAGTGCCTGTAATCCATGGAAGATCTGGTCACATATCCCAAGCCAATGAGGGTGGCAGTGCATATGCTTCGTACTTCCTCTAAAGTTATTTGTAAGTCCCATACTGCCATATGGTTGATTCACTGATAAATATTTTTGCGAAGTCATTAATTTTGAAATGCATGTGTTTCAAGGAAGTTGAATCAATCTCTCTCTCTCTCTCACACACACAAACACACACACACATGGGAAATGAGCTGGTCGCATGGCTAAAAGGAAGTATTCAGGCACATTAATGAAATATTACTGGAGTTGGTTGGAAATTTTAATGTCCCATTAAAAATGGATGACATTTTCAGTTAAATTTTTTTAATCAAACATTTTCTCTCTCTCTCTCTCTCTCTCTCTTTTTAAAAAAACCTGAAATTTTTGAAATTTTGTCAAGGAGAGTGAACATTTTCAAATTTTGTCTTTTTTCTGAATTTTTTTTTAAAACTACACCTACATATTATTTACTATTTTACTTTGGTTCCACAGGAACAGTAATATGGTGGCACAGGTCCCTCACCAAAGGCTCTTAAGAAAAGTAAGCAGTCTTCTCATAGATCAGTAACCGGTTAAAAGATAGGAAATGAAGAGTAGGAATAAATAGTTTTCACAATGGACAAAGGTGAATTACAGGGGCCCCACGTATCTGTACTGGGATCTGTGCTGTTCAATATATTCATAAATGAGCTGGAAAAGTGGGTGAACAATGAGGTGGCAAAAATTGTAGACAATACTAAATTACTCAAGGTAATTAAGTCCAAAGTTGACTGTGAAGAGCTACAAAAGGATCTCACAAAACTGAGAGACTGGGCAACAAAACGGCAACTGAAATTCAATTTTGATAAGTGCGAAGTACCTCACATTGGAAATTTGAATCTTAACTATACATACAAAATAATGGGGTAAATTAGCTGTTACCCCTCAGAAAGATCTTCGAGTTATTGTGATTAGCTCTCTGAAAAGATCGACTCAGTATGCAGCAGCAGTCAAAAAAAGCTAAAAGAATGTTAGAAACCAATAAGAAAGGGATAGATAATATAACTGAAAATATAATGCCAATATATTAATCCATGGTACACCCACACCTTGAATACTGCATGCAGTTTTGGTTGCCCCATCTCAAAAATATATATTAGAACTGAAAAAAGTATCGAGAAGAGCAACAAAAATGATTAGGGGAACGGAACCACTTCCATATGAGGAGAGATTAAAAAGACTGGAACTTTTCAGTTTGGAAGAGACACACCTAAAGGGGAATATGATAGAGGTCTCTAAAATCATGAATGGTGTGGAGAAAGTGGATAGGAAAGTGTTATTTACCCCTTCACATGACACATGAATGAGGGGTCACCTGATGAAATGAACAGGCAGTCAACCTGTGGAATTCGTTGCCATGGGATTTTGTGAAGGCCAAAAGTGTAACTGGTTTCAAAAAATAATTACATAAGATAATGGAGAATAAGCCCATCAATGGCTATTAGCCAAGATAATCAGGACGCAAATCCATGCTTTAGGTGTCCCTAAACTTCCAACTGCCAGAAGTCGGATGACAGGAGATGGATCACCCCCAATTGTCTTGTTTCATTCATTCCCTCTTAAGCTTCTGGCACTGGCCATGGTCAGAGACAGGATATTGGGCTAGATGGACCATTGGTCTGACCCAGTAGGGCTCTTCTTATGTTCTTATTGGTACCGTATGTGTTTTAGGAGGCACAAAGGGAAATCAGGCACACAACTTCCGTTGAAAGTAAAGTAATAAATTATGGTATCTGTTCAGGTTACATGGGATGACAGTAATGGAAAACTAAAGAAATTGTATTGAATAAAACCTTTCCCTCTCATATTAGAATGTGTGTGATGTACATATGTCATTGCAGCCAAAAACAGAGGAATGTACCAAATGCTAATTTGCGTTGAATAAAACTCTTTCTGATGTAACATCTTAATACAGACTCAAATATATTCACGAAGGCTCATTTTAAAAGCCAGCAAGTCAACATTATTAAATAAAAAACTAATGTGGTAGACTAGATGACGAGAATAATCAATTTAGTGAAAAATACAATATACAATCACATTTGGGCATGCTGCCACAAAAATAAAATTGTGATAAAATGACAAAAACCATCATGCTTTGTGAGAACTTCATGTTATAAAACCGTAAATTACATTAGAATAAAAATGGCCAAATAATTCTTGTGATAACAGTTGTAAAAAATAAAGAATGGAAAAATGTATTAAGGTTAACTTTTGAGTAATAACCCCTAGATTTCTTCCTTTTCCTTATGGATGTAAGGGTTTCCACACTGTTACCAAAAGTGTGCATGCATGGAGACTTCCGATATATTGTCGTTACGAACACAATGGCTCCATAAATCTGAACCTGCTATCTCAATGTTGAGCAAGCTGAAGGGAACATAATACGTGCAGATAACAAAAGTAATGGGGAAAACACATCTTTTTCTTTTCATGTTAAGTACAGCATATGCAGATTCATTAGGAGATTTGCATGCTCCTGTACCTTCCTGCTAACATTAGAGTACGTGCTATTTACATATGTCATTGGAGCAAAAAACAGAGCAATGTACCAAATGCTAATTTGCATTGAATAAAACCTTTTATGATGTAACACTGTCAAGTATTCTGCTGATGTTTAATCATAACAAAAGGTTAGACATGACAGAGCAAAATGCGTAAGATTGAATCATAGCCAATCTTAGCCTGGTATGATCAATGATGCTTACTTTGATCAGTATAAACAAAATAAATCTCAGCAATTGAAATATTGCCACAACAAAAATGTTATCCTTTGAACACTGAAAATGAAACTGCAACTTAATACAAACACAAGATACCTTTGTTCAGGTAGCCAAAAGCAATAATGGCGGTGCTGTATTTCTTCATTATGGCTGAGATTTACCACTCCACCACCCGCATATAAATAGACTTTGTACAACGAACCACACACTGGGGGCCACGATCCACCCACAGCTTGTGAGTAGAATGTGGAGCAACTCAGTTGCCTCTCTGTGACTAGGACTCTACAGAGTCATAGCCACCTCCAGTACAGGGGTTTGTGGCCATTGGAATCATAGATCTATTGGCCTTGCATGCATAAAACTGTCAAACAATTTCTGCTCAATATTTCTGTCTCAGTATTGCTTTGTATTTAATGAAAAATGGCACTATTAATCAAATAATTTAACATTTTTTCTGGTATTTGACCAGTGCTCACCCCAATTCTCCCTTATACCATCCCTACATGACAGCCTATGAGCTCCTAGCACACAGCCTTCATATGCCACTGGGTCAAATACTATCGACTGTGTTATGCTGGAGGCCAGACCAGATGAACCTAATGGTACCTTCTGGCCTCAAAATACATGTGAGTGGCAGAATCCACTTGAACTCTCACTCTTCAGCCATACCATGCCACGCCCAGACCCCAAGTGAATTTAAACCTGGGACAAAACAATGTTCAATCTGGAACAAGAAAATGGGCATTTATGAAAATAAGACCCTCACAAAAGCTGTAGTAACAAAAGCTTTCGTTCTCCACAGAGAACAATCCCTAGGGAAGAAAGTCCAAAGGTGCCAAGAAGAGTGAAGACAAAGCAAGAGCAAAGGCCAAGTTAAACTGGCATACTGCCACTGTCTGGAAATAAAAAATATGTGAGCTTTATTTCTTTACGTTTTTATTTTGTTCATGATCTCCCGGATCATGGCAAAGCTCCTGTTGACTTCATTGGTACAGAACTAGGGCCCTGATGTGAAAATCACCCCTGTGCAAAAAGCTAGCACAAGGTCTGTCCATCACTGAAGTACTTATCAGTAAATAGAGCTTGACTCTCTGCACAGGGTTGAACTTCACCCTCTTTGAACAGGGAGCTAGTAAATGTGTCTTTAAAAATAAAAATCTAGATCAAATTAGCTATTTTAGGTTTTATTATTATTTACACAATCTGGTAAATAACCAAAAATAGATTTTAATATACAAGTTGTCAGATTACAATACGCAGAATACGGACCCTGGACTTCAGGAAAGCAGACTTCAGCTCCCTCAGGGAACTGATGGGTAGGATCCCCTGGGGGAATAACATGAGGGGGAAAGGAGTCCAGGAGAGCTGGCTGTATTTCAAAGAATCCCTATTGAGGTTACAGGGACAAACCATCCCGATGTGTCGAAAGGATAGTAAATATGGCAGGCAACCAGCTTGGCTTATCAGTGAAATCCTTGCAGATCTTAAACATAAAAAAGAAGCTTACAAGATGTGGAAGATTGGACAAATGACCAGGGAAGAGTATAAAAATGTTGCTCGGGCATGTAGGAATGAAATCAGGAGGGCCAAATCGCACCTGGAGCTGCAGCTAGCAAGAGATGTTAAGAGTAACAAGAAGGGTTTCTTCAGGTATGTTGGCAACAAGAAGAAAGCCAAGGAAAGTGTGAGCCCCTTACTGAATGAGGGAGGCAACCTAGTGACAGAGGATGTGGAAAAAGCTAATGTACTCAATGCTTTTTTTGCCTCTGTCTTCACGAACAAGGTCAGCTCCCAGACTGCTGCGCTGGACAACACAGCATGGGGAGTAGGTGGCCAGCCCTCTGTGGAGAAAAAAGTGGTTCAGGACTATTTAGAAAAGCTGGATGTGCACAAGTCCATGGGGCCGGATGCGTTGCATCCGAGAGTGCTAAAGGAGTTGGCGGCTGTGATTGCAGAGCCATTGGCCATTATCTTTGAAAACTCATGGTGATCGGGGGAAGTCCCGGACGACTGGAAAAAGGCTAATGTAGTGCCCATCTTTAAAAAAAGGGAAGAAGGAGGATCCTGGGAACTACAGGCCAGTCAGCCTCACCTCAGTCCCCAGAAAAATCATGGAGCAGGTCCTGAAGGAATCAATCCTGAAGCACCTACACGAGAGGAAAGTGATCAGGAACAGTCATCATGGATTCACCAAGGGGAGGTCATGCCTGACTAATCTAATCGATGATGAGATTACTATGATGAGATTACTGGTTCTGTGGATGAAGGGAAAGCAGTGGATGTATTGTTTCTTGATTTTAGCAAAGCTTTTGACACGGTCTCCCACAGTATTCTTGTCAGCAAGTTAAAGAAGTATGGGCTGGATGAATGCACTACAAGGTGGGTAGAAAGTTGGCTAGATTGTCGGGCTCAACGGGTAGTGATCAATGGCTCCATGTCTGGATGGCAGCCGGTATCAAGTGGAGAGCCCCAAGGGTCGGTCCTGGGGCCGGGTTTTGTTCAATATCTTCATAAAATGATCTGGAGGATGGTGTGGATTGCACTCTCAGCAAATTTGCGGATGATACTAAACTAGGAGGAGTGATAGATACGGTGGCAGGTAGGGATAGGATACAGAAGGCCCTAGACAAATTAGAGGATTGGGCCAAAAGAAATCTGATGAGGTTCAACAAGGATAAGTGCAGGGTCCTGCACTTAGGACGGAAGAATCCAATGCATCGCTACAGACTAGGGACTGAATGGCTAGGCAGCAGTTCTGCAGAAAAGGACCTAGGGGTGACAGTGGATGAGAAGCTGGATATGAATCAACAGTGTGCCCTTGTTGCCAAGAAGGCCAATGGCATTTTGGGATGTATAAGTAGGGGCATTGCCAGCAGATCGAGAGAAATGATCGTTCCCCTCTATTCGACATTGGTGAGGCCTCATCTGGAGTACTGTGTTCAGTTTTGGGCCCCACACTACAACACGGATGTGGAAAAATTGGAGAGAATCCAGCAAAGGGCAACAAAAATGATTAGGGGTCTGGAACACATGACTTATGAGGAGACGCTGAGTGAACTGGGATTGTTTAGTCTGCAGAAGAGAAGAATGAGGGGGGATTTGATAGCTGCTTTCAACTACCTGAGAGGTGGTTCCAAAGAGGATGGTTCTAGACTATTCTCAGTCTAGAAGATGACAGGACAAGGAGTAATGGTCTCAAGTTGCAGTGGGGGAGGTTTAGGTTGGATATTAGGAAAAACTTTTTCACTAGGAGGGTGGTGAAACACTGGAATGTGTTACCTAGGGAGGTGGTAGAATCTCCTTCCTTAGAAGTTTTTAAGGTCAGGCTTGACAAAGCCCTGGCTGGGATGATTTAATTGGCGATTGGTCCTACTTTGAGCAGGGGTTGGACTAGATGACCTCCTGAGGTCCCTTCCAACCCTGATATTCTATGATTCTATTAAAAATACACAGTGGAACATAAGATGCAGAAAAAGTCCTCCATTATTAAATGCACAGATGTTAAAAAAAGCAGAAAGGCACAAAATAATAACATCACAGAAGAAATCAAAAGTATTTTTATAAAAACTGCAATTGCAAGTCTCAGGAAAAATCATCATATTCAAACAGCCCGAGAATTTAAATCAGTATGCAAGAAGTTATTTAGGCCATCGGAAGATAAAACCATACATAAAACTTAAAATAAGCTCCCACCCCCATCATTCTCTTCATCCCTTTGCTCCTACTAAGTTATAAGAAATCCAGCAAATCATTAAGGGTCTATGTCAGCAAAGCACTCACACACATGCTGAAGTCCCATTACCTGAAGCAAGTGTACACACACATATTTAAAATCAGGCATTTTCTTAAGTACTTTGCTGGATCCAGGCCTCGTAGTAAATTAGCACCAGTATTTGTGTATCATAAAAGCATGTAGCTCGCCTTCCAGATTTTGAACACAGAGGAAAGCACTTAGAAACCAAAACCACTTGATCCTAATGACACCTAAGATACAACTAAACCTACCAGAATTTTGCTACGGAAAAAAATACAAAAAGAACTTCCCCCCTCTCCTCCCCAAAAAGCTGCCTGACACCTGGGGAAATTCTATCTTTCCTAACATAAATTGCTGCTTTTCTCAGCATGATTTTTCCCATTTTCCTCCTCCCCTTCTCAATCTGCAAAAGTGGAATGCTTGAGAACCATACAAAGGGACTTCCATGGGATTAGCAGGAAGGCGGGCGGATAGCAAGGTGCTAGCACTGGCTTCCACCTTAACAACCCAGCAGGGATATGTAGCTGCAGGCTTCCCTCTCGCCTCATGGACATAAAGTGAGGAGTTGGGGTCTTTATCTGACGCAGATGAGATTCTGTATACATATAGCATGCACTTCCTTTCCCCAGTACGTTTTGTTTTGAACTGCATGTTTTGTTAGCACTAAGTGATGTGGCAGACGGGCAAAGTTGTAGTAAAGGGAATGAATGGAAGCCAGTCTCACAAGCCTCTGTTTGCCCACCAGCTGCCAGGCCACCAGCTTGCATTCCTGAGTTCCACGCGTCATAGAAAATCAGGTCCCTCCTCAAACCGGACTCTTTTTCTCCAGTCCTACTCATCATACTACACTGTACCTTAGCGTTAGCTAGTTTATATTGCTAGAAAAAGACAGAACGAAAATAAAAATGAAATTTTCCTTTCGGAATCCATTTGATGGTGACGTTTGCAGCATCTGAAAGGATACATTTACACCGATTGGGTCTATCTGAATACTGCCTTTCCTTGAGCACATTGTTATCCAGTTCCCTTGAATGCAACATTTCATTTACATATAGATTGAACCATTCTAGGAAGCAATTTTACGCATTTGTCTTAATATTTTTCTCATTAATATCACACATAGGTTAAATTCCTTCAGTGGGTAAAGACACACCTGAATATCTGGCAAAATTTCTAGAGTTTATGTTTGCTTTGGAGGTATTTAATGGGAGAATAACAAATATCTTAAGAGGTGTGGAGGATTGGGCCCAGGACTGAACTCACACATCTGACTGAAAATTCTTATTAAATGGTGGAGTATTTTTTAAAACAGCACATGCTTCAACACCATTCCCTGTTAAACACTGAATCATGCAGGTTATTGGGTGACACATGTAAATGTGCTTGGGAAAAACAAAGCAAAGCAAAGCAAAGCAAAGCGCCTGCAAGAGAAAACTGCTCTTACAGGACTCAATTCTGCAAAATGCTGAGCACTGCAGCCCTGATCCAGCAAAGCACTTAAGCAAATGCTTAACTTCAAGCAGCTGAGTAGTGCTATCCGACTGTGCATGTGCTTAAGTGATTTGCCAGATTGGGACAGACTGCTCAGCACCTTGCAGAATGGAGCCTGTGCTTTCTGTGTGTCTTATTTGGAGATTGGGTGTAGGATTCAAATTAGTGGGAGGATTAAGGGGGGGATGGAGGGGGAAAGCCCTCATGATAGCAGGGCCAGGCTAAGCAAACATTTCATGTACACACCAGAGAAAAGATGAAAGGAAAGCAGCTGCCCCTTCCATGGTCAGAAATTCTTATCTTCTGACCTAACGTTTGTTGGTTTGTGAAAGCATAAGTGGTCTGGATTGGCGGAAGGTTCAAAGCAATTTTTTTTAATAGATAATGCAATCAAAAGTCAGTCTATCTGTTGAAATATTTAGAAGAACAAGATATCACTTTGACCTCCCTACACCTGCGACCTTTGTGAAAGACTTTAAGAAGTGCTTTATGCTTGTTTATGTTCTTTATCTTTAATGGGCTTCTGCATTTTTCAAAGATTAACATTATGTGAAGTTCTTTGAGCAAGGAATACATTCTATAACTTTTAGTCAGCATTCCTATTTCGTCTGCAAGGGAGAAGGCATATACACAGGTATACTGTCAAAACATAAATCAATACAAAAGCCACTAGGTATCAGCGTGTTGCTGTACAGAAACTTCCAACTCCAGTCTGTGATCTACCTGTGACTGTCACAGATCAAAAGCATTAGGTAATGAATGAGCCCAAGTGACGTACCAGATGCAGAGTAAATTGTCAGACACTGGTAAAGACAGACTTTGCTAAAGGAAAATTTCAGTGTATTTGTTGTCGGTGGGTTTTGCTTTAAACAAATTATGTTTTGATAGGTAAATGTTCTTTTCAAATATGAATAATATAAAACAAAGGAAAAAGGAATGGATATATATTATTAAAGAAATACCGGTGGAAATGTCAACATTTTAGTGGCAGTCCATGATTCTGAGATTCACCTATGGAGGTCAGCCATGTGCCTGTGAAAAATATGAGCTGAGATGAGTTTCTGTCATGTGGACTTTCTATAGGGTCCTGGACTCATGTGGTTATGGCACTGGACTGGGCTCTAGGAAACGAGCTCAGTTTCTGGCTGTGCCACTGACTTCCTGCGTGACCCTAGGCAAATCACTTAATCCCTCTGTGCCTAAGTTCCCCATCTGTAAAATGGGGATAATAATGCTTACTCTTTATTATGACATGGTGTAAGTGGATGAAGAGTGCAAAATATTAGTCTTATTAGTTCTAAAAATGTGCCCAACTCTCTTATTAACTGCTCATGTTGTTACTAATTGTGTATTCCATGTTTCCCTTTTATCCAGATCAGTTCTAAATGAATTGATTACACTATGTGCTACTTTCCATCTTAAATTTCAGTCCATGGTTCTTATTTCTAATTAATCGTTAGAGAGAACTGTTTGCTGGCACCAGCCCATTGCGTTCATTCTCACTTACCTGCCCACCTTTTCTAAGCTGTATGAAGGGAAGGTAGCTAATCTTTTTACACAGTGCATTATCTGTTAGAAGGTCTGGATGTCATTTTGGTTGCCCTTCTGCTGCCCTTGTAAGTTCCTTGTCATTTAAAACAAGTAAGCAAGTGACAGCACTTCAGCGCATACACCAAGTTCGCCCCGGCACAAACAAGCACAATTTCCTCTCAGCCCATTTAGACCCTACCCCAAATGTAACTCCCACTGATGTTAAAAGGAACTACTGTGTTTGCAAGCATGGAGAAAAGAGCACAAGCATTCGAGCTAGCATCACCTGGTCATGGTGTGCATTTCCTTGTTCGCCTTTTGCACCATTCTTGGGCTGGATTCATCCCAGCTCTGATAGAGAGCCAGGTTCAAGTAGCCTGTGGCTCTGGTATCATGGGGTTGAGGCTTGGTTTGATGCATGACTCCAAGAGCCCTGCAGCAGCTGGAGAATAGCTGGGATGTAGGCCCACCCCAGCCATGCCGCTTTCTGCCCTCAGCATGCTCCTCTCCTGTATATCGTGACACCAGAGAAGGAGTAACTGCAGTGGAGGTCCCCTGCACTGGGGAGAGGGGCAGTGCAGTTTTCTTTTTTGATGGTCCCTTCATGCCAGCTACATTGGCACAAAAGGGATGTAGGACAGGGATGACTTTCCCCATCAGATCTGAGAGAAACAATAGGAGAAAAAAATCCTTTCAGGGATTTTTTTTTTTGGTATGGCTATTATCATTTTGTGAATGTTAATGTGCTTGGTGCTAGGCAATGTTGCTGAAATTTTATTCATATATAATCTTGGGAATAGTCTACTGTGTTATAAGGTCTAATGTGGGACTTGATTATTCAGCTGTCACCGATGTCACATGAACACATGCTACTCAGCATAAGGGCTGAAGTGTCAGACCCCTAGTGAGTCATTTTACATATTTTTTTCCTCTTTTCCCGAAGGCAGATTAAGCCATACAAGTATATATAGATTTATTAAACAGAGAGGGCTAAACTCTTCCCCAAACTTAGTATCCAATAGCCCCACTGAATCACTTATTGGGTTTGAACAGTGCAGAAGTCAGGACAGAACTTAACTGAAAACAAGAAGCTTGTCAAATTGCCCAACAGCCCCTTAAGGAAATTTTTTTAATTGCAACAATTACCTATCTTGAAACAAGAGTTGGACCCCGCAGCAGCAGTTGGACCGAAACAGCTGTATTTCCCGTGGTGACATTGTATTCCCATGGTGTATTTCCCGTCAAGCTGAGAGTGTAGAAAAGGGGATTGGGGTGTAAGTAGGAAGATGGAGTTTGTGTTCAACATGGGTCACAGGGAAAAGTTAGAAAGTGACAGATTTATAGATTTAATGAAAAGGAGACTATGAAACAATAACAAAAATATGGCAAATTAGACAGGTATATAGGGTTTTCTTTTTTTCTTTAGATTTAATAGAATGCTTGGACTAACATGATTCTTTTGTTAGATCAGGTAATATTTCTGAAAAACAGCATTACAAAAGGTTAAACATAGAACAGATGTAAGTTATAAAATACAAGCTGATCAAAGCTCAGATTTTGAGACAGATATGTTAGCAAATGATGATAAATCAGTCCCAGTAGAATTGTAAGAAGCAGACAAATGTAACTATGCAAGAGTGAAAGTCAAGAGTTGAAAATCGGGAAGGGGGTTGGGAAAAGAATGGACGTAAAGGTTGAAGTTAATTCTAGACAACGTTTGCAGAACATCAAGTAATCTTAGTGCACAGAAATGACAAACGATACCTGACAATATACAACTAATTCACCTTTAGAATAGTACTCAAATGCTTATGACTTTTTTTTAACATTCTTAACATTTTTCAGAGTAGCATCCGCGTTAGTCTGTATTCGCAAAAAGAAAAGGAGTACTTGTGGCACCTTAGAGACTAACCAATTTATTTGAGCATAAGCTATTGACTCTCTTATACGGTATACGATATGCTTTCTGTTCAGTTGTTCTCAAAAGATTTTAAAGTATGCCAAGACCTGAATTGTCATGATCAAATGTATAAGAAGGAATAGAAACTTTTGTGAACTGGGAAGCAGTTCAGGGCTGAAAACATTTTCATTTGCATTACTGAATTTTTCATGAAGAAAATATAAACTTTTTAATGCTTGTAAGTTAGGATAAAATCTATACAAAGTTTAGTGAGTCCTTTCAGAAAAAATTATGAGGGAAAAGAATTGACTCTCTGTAGGTAAATAAATAAAACATGGTGAGAAGTATACTATTTACCAAGATCTGAGTGAAACAGAAAACATTTAAAAGACCAAGAAAAAGGAGGTAATTGTTAGGACTGTCAGCAGGGGATCGCTGTGATAATTTGATCTGAACTCTGCTAACAAATCATTGCACCATTCCTTTTACTTTAGTATCTGTTTATGCTTCTACAAATTGAAACCCCACTGGCTATGCACTGCAGAACAGGGCTCAGCAGAATAACACATCAGCCTGCCGATTAGTTCAAGGTGGAGAAGGATTAGCTGGCCATCCCAAACCTACAGCCCTCCTCAATATTTTGTCTTTCCCTGCTGAGGTAAAAGGGTGCAGACATATGTAAGTAATAAACTAACAGGCTTCCATCTACTTGAGGTTGAGTGGAAGGAATGCAGAACAAAACTATAAAATAATAATAGACAAAGGGGTAGTGAAGACTGGGGGGAACTCAATACCACATCTGCTAAACTGGGCTGGGATGTAGCACCAGGATGCCCATAAGTTTTTAAAGATGTAACTATGCTTTTTTGTGATCTTGCAGCACACTGTTATGGCCTAGGCATGCCAACATTTAGAGCTGACATGAGATCAAAAGGCTGATAAATGAGAGGAAAGGGGATGTTTGACCTGCTAAACCATATTCTTCAAGAATTCAAGGCTTTTTAAAGCAATAAGAAAAGCAATAAATAACTGCATCTTGAATATATTGTGGCATTCTTTTCTGAGAAACATTAATAATCTCTACAGACATTATATATATTTTTATACATGTACACATGAGTGCATATGTTTGTTTATTTAAGCAGAAACATTTTAAATGATAAAAAGCCCCTGAAAATTTCACTTCTGATGGAAGTTATTTTAACCCATTTTGGTGAGTGAATTTAATTTATAGCTTGCAGTTATTTCTAATAGAATATAACTCCAAGGCAATGGGAAGGCTGAGAAACTGAGCACCCAAAACCCAGGAAGTTCAGTAAGTTAAAATGGGCCTTTTTCCACATCCTATCTTTTTGCAATTAACCTAGGTTGAAATCCTGACCTCACTGAAGTCGATAGGAATTTTGCCACAGACATCAATGGGGACAGGATTTTACTCTTAATATCATTGACCCTGGTCCTACCAAGCCAATGAGACTCCAGAAAGGGGTCAGAGTCAGCCTGAGTGGATCCCTTTGCAGGCTTGGGGCTATAAGTAGCAATGACCTGATGCTAAAAATTAAGATCCCATATTTTAAAGTTTACATTTTGCAAGGAAAACAGCTGTAGAAAATGGAATGTGTGCTAGGTAGATGAGCCAACATTTCATGACTTTTAGAATTTCCTTACTTGTATGTGCTGGATTTTTCAGCCTCAATGTTGCACTAAATTTTTGCATTTAAGTTTCTTGGTTTTTTGGTTTTTTTTAAAAGATGTGACTTAACTCCTTAACACTTGCTCCTAAGTATTCAGGAGGACACACACAGATGGCGCACATCCCTTTACGAGGTGCAGTATATTTCCTGCTCCCCATGCAGCCAGCCAGCTCTGCAGGTTGGCATAGGGTGGATGGGGAGCCTCTGCCTGCTCTGAGTCCACTCTCCATTTGATGTATTGTGCACCCCCCGAGGAGTAGTTCACTATCAGCAGTCCAGGGGGGGAGGGACAGCTCAGTGGTTTGAGCAGTGGCCTGCTAAACCCAGGGTTGTGAGTTCAATCCTGGAGGGGGCCATTTAGGGATCTGGGGCAAAAATTGGGGATTGGTCCTGCTTTGAGCAGGGGGTGGGACTAGATGACCTCCTGAGGTCCCTTCCAACCCTGATAGTCTATGAGCTCACGAAAGCTTATGCTCAAATAAATTGGTTAGTCTCTAAGGTGCCACAAGTCCTCCTTTTCTTTTTGTAAATACAGACTAACACGGCTGTTTCTCTGAAACCTGTGATTCATGTGGCACACTTCACTGAGAACTCTCTGCTTTTAATGATGTAAAGGGGGCAAAAATGGCGTCTACTCAGTATTGAAGAAGATCTCCCATCAAACTCAACTGTAGAGGTAGCTAAGTAAGGTGTGAGGACTGCTGAATAGCGTCCAATGTCTTTAAAAATAATGGGACCTCAATTAAATTAACTCCAACGTGAAAGTGATGCTGTGCTCTGATACTTTTGGACACCAGCAAAGAAGAAAGTTCTGAAAATATATCAGCGATGCAAAGTCTGATCATACTGCACAATGGGGCAGTGTAACCGAGTGCTTGGTGGTTCCTCCCACCAGGGGGTGAGGGAACCGGATCATGTCCGGTGAGCAACACTGGGTGGTCACAACCTGGGCCCCACTTCTACTCTACGTGTGGGGCGGGAGAACGGTGGTGGGGAAGGGCTCTGCCTTTTGTGGGCCTCCTTAAGTCTCTCCGGCTGTGAGATCAAAATGAAAGTCACAAACCGTCACGCATTTAGGGACACTCCCTCCCTGTGGTCCCAACAAAGGGCAGGCCTGTGTGCGGGGCAAGTCTATAGCACGGCTAACGATCCAGCCCCAGCACAATATGCTTGGAGAAATCCCGCTGGCTGGAGTCCCTGAGTCAGGTTCAGCCTGTCTTACCCTGGGAGTCAGCTTTGCTCTTCACCAGTGTTGGGGTGAAAGTTTCCAGCCTAGGAATTCCCTCAGCAGCTTTGGGAGTCGCTCCTGCAGCCTGCTCCTTCCCGCTCTGCTCACTGCAGCTTCCTCCCTTCTAAAGGCCTCATGCATGATTGATGGAGCTAGGGGGTGGGGGGGCTAGCTCTGCCACCAGAGGGGCCTCTTCCGCCTCCCTGTGGGGCCTGTACACCCCATTACAGGCAGCTTCTACAAATATTTTTGTTATAAAGAATTTTTTGGGTACACTCTCCTCTTTAAGCTCACATTAACTCTTATTAGGGTTAATGGAAGCTATTGATCCCCTCTGGAAAGAATATACCTGTAGTAGTAGTAGAGCGCAAATTGGATGTAAATTGCCACCTCGGTGTAACCCACGGATCAGTGTTACATGTCCCCCTTTGTGCCTGATTGACAGAGGATGTGAGTCTGTTTTGGCACCCAGCTACAGAGCCTGGCTCTTTAGCGCAAGCGGCAGATACTCATGATTTCAGCTCTGGAGATCCCTGATTCAGTTCTCAGTGTGTCAGCCAAGAAGGCAGGGAAAGAAAGCTAGTGAGATGTGAAAAAGGATAAAGGAAAGCAGACATGTGACGATAAGCTCAGACTCAATGTATAGAAGTGGGCAAAACAGTACTGTACCCAACTCCAAGCAGAGGACGCCAGATGGGATAGGAGTCTCCATCGGCGACAGATCTGAGTAAATCTGCATCTTCTTGTCAGATGCACAGAACTAGTTGCTGAAAAAGCATAGAGAACTTCTACGAGTGGTAGCCACTGTTACTTCCACACCCACCGGAGACAGATCAAAGCATTTCAGTAGAAAACACTGCAAGATCCTAGAAATTATGTCACAGTGACTCAACATTTTTCATCAAACAGTGCTGCAAAGTCATCCTGAAATTGAAGCCACAAAGACAGCTTTTGATGTAGGACAGTACAACAGCGAGCTTGTTGCACTGACTACCATTGTCAACTTTGTTCCATGGAAAGAAGATATCACTGACTTCAAACTGGTGGAATATGTTCTGTATTAATAAGTATGTCTTAAAGGTCTGCCCTGTATTATTATTCCATGAAAATTCTATTGCTGTTTTTAATATACACTCAGGGGCCAGGTCAGCAGAAAATATCAACGACTTTCTGTTCCACACACACCCAGGAAGGTCACAGAGACCTTGGCAAAAGGGAATCTGCCAAACAATAAAACAAAAATCTCTGTACACTAGAGTAGTATGGGGGAAAAGAACTGTCAGGTAAAATAGTGCTCCAGCTAGTACGCTCTGCAACTGTGACTCCACATGGGGCTACTGTTTCATCTTACAGCTATATAAAATAAGAATTGGGTAAGCTCCAATTGCCAAAGGCCTGAGTGCCACGTCTGGGTCAGTCCTGCATTAATACCCTCCCTATCGTTGTTTAGATTGTGTCAGGAAGGGAGCAGAAATATTTTATCAGACAGGCTCCTCTACTCTCCAGACAGAGATGTTGTCTTCACCTGTATGGACCATTGATATCTCACTCTGAGTAGAGAACTGGCCCCAACTCGCTCCATACCATAACAACAGGATGTCAATGTCAGGAGATACATGTACAGGACAACCTTGCCTGTTTACATAGCCAATTACTACAGATTGTATAGCAATCTGATTGGTGGGCTCCATGACTAGTCTGAGAGAGGTAGAGTATGTAGTGGCTATGGAATGCCTACCGTAATGTGAGACCACTAATGAAGGAGCAGCCCTTTTCGAAACCCATCCAGGGAGGCCCATGGAGCTCTGTGGGCTACCTTTTGCTTTCTAGGATCAATCATTATTTGACAAGGGCAGTAAATAAACCAGTGCTTGGTGAAAAAAACCTGGGTTCTACTCCCAGGAGCTTACAATCTAAGGTCCTCATCTTGCAACTGAATCATTGCAGTCAGACCCTTCAGCCTAGCCAGAATTTTCCACCTGTGGAGAGTTGATTGAAGGACAGGGCATAACGAGAGGGATGAAACAAAACGCACTGGAGTCCCAGCGGGAGGTTACATCATAAAGTCCGTCTATCTTGGTAAATATAGTGTTAAGTGACAGCCCTTTTATTGATGTGGGCTAATGCTGATGGGCTTTATGGCAAGAACTTTGAGGAGCCATGTGAAAGAGAAGAAGGTGGGTGCTTGGGGCACTGGGATAGGAAGGCAGTTTGAGGTGGAAACAGTTGTGAAGATGAGAGTGGGATTCGTGAAAAGGAAGGTAAGGCACGATTCACTGGGGTTGTGAAGGGGATGGGGTGGGAGTGATAAGAATTAAGAGCAGAGTCCATTGAAGTCAGTAGGACTGAACATAGGTGCAGGGATATTCCTGAGCAGATCTGCGGACTAGGACTTCATGGTGTAAATTACTATGAAGATCTTCTGATGCTAATACAAGGTAATAAGCCAATCCGTGGTAGCAAATATAGTAGTGGGAGAGTTACTGAAGCACAAAGTGCATTCAAATCTGGGAAAAGTCAGAAATATCTACTAAAATATTATAATTAAAATATCTGGTATAAATATTAACTAAATATCAATGAAAGATTAAATATCAGCTGAATTTAAAACATCAAATTTGAAAATAATATTTTTTTGCTCCTGGGCTGAAATCTTAATATTCATATTTTTAAATGCATTCTGAAAAGACAGATCATTCACTGTAATGGGGTCAGGAGGCACAGTTATCAAATAACTAAAATGTCACTGCTAAAGACATTTTTATTTACTTTCCAGTTTGCGTCTTTCTGGGGCCTATTTATTATTATAAGGGTGATTGTTGTATTGGGAGGTTCTTTTAAGCTGGTGTGTTTATCTGTTTTATGTTGTTTGCATTCAATTTCTTGTTGTTAGCAATGTTTCTTCATTAGGAACAAAGATGCCTTCAGATTTGAGTACTGTACAAATAAAAGTATATTGGCTTTACTATTATGTTGTTCTTGGAAACAACCTGTAAATCAAAGTGCTGAGATTAAAAAAAGGGAAAATAGGTGCTGTGGAGGGTTTTCCCCTACGATAAGAATACAACCATAAAATTGACCATGTCTATTATCTTTCCCAACTAGAGCACCCACAATGCAACAGACAGAACGTTTACTCCAACTGCTCGCTGGGATGGATGACTTTGTTCTGGACCTATTAGAATATCCATAAAATTAACACTGACAGCATGTTGCTTGGTAAACAAACACAGCTTGATTGATGAAGACAAACTGCAGAAATTCCCACAAAGATTTCACTGTCAAAAAGGCCTCTATACATTTTAGCAGCAGTTAGCTATCACTTCCAACCCACTTGTCAAAAGCAGCCAAGTAATTTAACAAATGTGTTTTAATGCAATCATAAGTGACTTGATTGCATTAAAATCCAGTTATTGTACAACGGAATTTCTGTATTTCATTGAAATACAGAACAGAGTTTAACTGATGTGGAAACATACAGATTCTGTTTAATATCCTCATAATCCTGCCAATTTTGCTAATAAGATTACAGTTTAAAAAGCAGACTGTAATGTTTACACATAAAAAATGCAAACACTATTGTAACAGTTCCTCTTACACGATAGCCTTGATCCAGAAAAACACGTAAGCACTTGATTAACTTTAAGCATGTGAATAGTCCCATTGACTTCAATGGAATACTTACGTGCTTAAAGCTATGTAGGTGCTTACATGCTTTGCTGGATTGAGGCCTGTTTCCCTAGTGCAATAACATACATCTGAATGGACAAATTATTATTATATTTAAAAAAACAGCAACAAAACTAAAAACTAAATGACTGGAACTGTTAGCACATACACTTGATCCCATGTGAATGATTCAAAATGTGTGTGTATTTGATATGTCCCAATTTAGCCATTGTATTTTCAAGTAGCATGTGCCTCTCACTACTGTTTTAAACTGGTGTACAGTTCCTGTTACCACTAACCACACCTGAGTTTCCAGTCACAAGGTCAAAAGTACAAATGTGGGGAACCCCTCATTAGAGCTGTTGCCCTGATATGCATCAAAATCTCAGTGGATAGACACTGAATACTGTTGGGCTAGAAGACCAATCTCTGGAAAAATGATTTGCCACAGCAAGTTTCCACCAGAGACTGTGTGTGTGTGTCACAGGAATGGTAGAAGGAAACTATACAAAGGAAATGAAATGAGAAATTAAAATATCAAAGCATGAGAGAAATGGGATTTAATGGAGCCTTTTTTACATTTCACCTTTTGGATATTAACTGACAATATTTAGATTTCCTTCCCTCCCCATCCTCTTCCGCATCAGCTAGGACTCTTTTTGAGCCTTAATTTTCATTTGGTTTTTATCTCTGTCACACCTTCTGCCTTTATAAACTCTTCTTTTGGTCCTACACTAAGAACACTGAGACGACCTTCTTTTTTTCCCTTAGCTATTCATCTTTCCAACACCCATTCAAGTATGTGGATTCATGAATCTTGAAGGAGAGGAAAGCAAAGACTTTGCATTTCATAAATGTGAATAGTAATCAAAAGTGGCTTTGGGATGAAAATCTGTCTGAACTGTGAAGACTAAAGCAAGGATCAAAATAATCTGAGGTCCAAACATCATGTGAATCTGGGGTGGAGACAGAAGAGTGCTGACTCTACAAGATAATATCCTCCCTTTCCTGACCCTATCTCTACAAGTTGGGAAGGGTTTGAGATGGGAAGAGCCAGAATCTCCACCAACACCCTCCTCAAACTTCATGTAATTCCCCAGGGTAAGAATGTTGACTTTGTCACATGAGTTCCCACTCCAATAAAAGAACTCTCCCCACTAAGTTTTCGTGTGTGCCAGAAATGGATTTTGAAAGCAGATCTGTGAAATTATTGGGAACGTTAATATTTAATATAACTAACATTTTCAAAGGCCTGAAAACCATGTGATTAGAATTAGGTAAAAAAGTCATGATTTTTTTCCCCCACTAACTTTGCCCTGCCATGGTAAATCAGACCTAGTGTCTTTTCCTTTAGAACTAAAAATAATATAATATACTTATAAAATTAAATACTGAAATACTTTTCAGATAACCCCAATTGTCATTCCTCCTGATAATGCAGTCTAGTTTTCTCCATGTTAGGAAATTATATTTGAATGTGCTTTCACATAATAAGGATGATAAATAGTGGAATTGTGAATTATATCACAAGGTCACTATTTTCATGAGCATTTTACGAAGAGATCATGTTTCATAGGGGAAAAGCACACAACATTGTTTGAGCTATTACATATCATTAACAGCTCGGAGAAGTCTCAAGACAATAATTGTTCCTTTGCTTGTTTTATTGAACAATAAAGAATTGTTAATGAAAACTGTGTTTAAAAATATCCTATAAATCCTGTTTGAACAAAGGAAAACACCAGGCAATTTGTCATAAAGATGTGTTTTCTGGTCATCTTGGGTTAAAAATCTTGTAGAAAACAGAATGACTTTTAACATTTAGGACAATGTCAGATAGTTAATGTCTGAGAAGAATGGTAATGTGTTCCCAGCAGGTTTGATTTGTTAGCGAGTACTTTAGATCAGCAGACACAATTCATTTATGTTTGGTAAGGTAAACTAATTATTATCTGTAGAAGGAAAGCAAGGACTCCCTTCATGTGATAAATCAGCAGAATATAGCATGATAAAAAGCAAGATTAATCTACATTAAATTTCAATTAATGACAAACTTATGTTTTATTATTTTATTTTTTAATTGTCATTGTCCCTCACCAGCTAACACAGCTTTCCTCAGGAGACTGCAGAATTATATTTGCCTGAAAGCTTATTCTTTAAATAAAAAATGTCTGTTTGTAGAATGTCTGTTAGATCCTTCCTTCATCCCACTGTAATATTTTCGGTCTCATGGGCAATACATTTTAATTTGCTGTAATTTTTCTTGAAGTTTTTCACTTAGCATGTCAATGTACACTTTAAAAAAAAAGAGAGAAGTCTCTGTTTTTTAATAAATAAACTTGAATGTGATGAAATGAAAAACAAATTAGTCAACTAGTAAGATCTTTATCGAGCATTCTTTCCAATCGTCTTAAAAGTCCATTGCTTCATTTTAATTTGGTGTTCATATCTCCAGTCTCTAAGTAGTAAGAAAGGCAAACCAAGCTCTCTGTTAAGTAGTATAAAATAAACAAGCCCAATTGCTAACACTACCTACTGACCCAAGAAGTAGGACAATGAGCGTGAGAATGGAATCCAAGCTTCTCATTCAACAGTGCAAATCTCATCTGGTCACTGCTAGGATCTAAATTCTAGACTCAGGATAAAATATAAAATACTGGCTTTATTGAATTCAGTGGGAAAACTTCAATTGGATTCAATGGGATCAGGATTTCACCCCTCCATTAAAAAACTGAAGCTAACATGTTTGAGCCTGTATACCTCAATTAGGCTCCTAAATCTACATAAATAAAGGTGGCATGATTTTTAGAAGTGCTGAGTATCCACCAAATCTTGATGCAAACAAAGTAGGTGTCAAATTATGAACATATCAAAGGAAACTTTCTCTCTTCTGACCAATATGGTTGCCAGTTTACCAGCAATCTGCAAAGCACCAGAGAAGCGTCAAGGCCACTAATGAAAGGAGAAGGACAATAACCCAGATAAAAAGTGATAAAGACATGCATAGAAATCCATGCATAACCCTGGGTCATTTGCTGGAGAGTCTGCTAAAATTATAATATAACTATTGTATTTAAGATAGGTAAAGCTCCTGCAGGAGAAATCTGGTCTGTTGCCACATGTAGGTCATTACAGAACTGATTGGGTCAGGTAAAGCTCCTGCAGGAGAAATCTGGTCTGTTGCCACATGTAGGTCATTACAGAACTGATTGGGTCAGTTAAAGTGCTGGATGAAAGACCAAATATAGACAATACAATTTTCTATGGAGTCTTCAATAGAAAATGAACCTGAAACTGCATAATGACTTCAGTGACAGCCTTCTACAAAAAGGAAAGGTAAATTGGATAAAAGCTGAAGAGATTCTCTCTAGGCTTCTTCAGGATTGCCATCACTGCCTCTGCTTTCAAATAAAGCAGAAGCCTCCAGGTGCAGCTGAGTGAATACTGCAAAAAAGTCACATGATTATTTTGACAAAATCTGAATCAAATGTATTTCAATGTTCTTCACAACATCATTTGCTAGTTTTCTCCAGACATTTGTGCAAGCGATTACACGCTTATGAAGGTTTCATAGGTGATGTGAGATTCTGCTCATGTGAAAAGTGCTCACAGAAGTAGCCACCCTGGAATGTTTGGCAGAGGAAAGAAGCAATATCATATGACTTTTAGATGAGCAACCACGAAGTCTGAAAATTGAATCTAGAATACCCAATACATGAAGGAACACTCACTACAAACAGTTCAAAAATAATCCATCAGCTGAAATTATATTAACCAAGCAATTTAGAATGAGCAAGTTCATGAAAAGAACAGCCTGTTTGTAGACAATTCATAAACGTGGGAAGGGCTAAATTTACGGAAAAAATAGTGACTTGTTCTTTCAGTTCTGCTCATGTGGGAGAAGAGTTAGTTGAAAAATGTCCACAAATTTGTCATCTTCAAAATTTTGAATGGTAAAAAAATCAGTATTTTGAGAACTGTCAACCATTTTTCCATACAAATGCGATAAATCAGCAATACCACTGACAAAATAATCTAATCTATCCCTTAATTTGATAATCTAAAAGAGAAAACCATCTCTCAATGTGTTTCCAAGTGCTTGGGAGGAAAAGCAAACTCGAAGGCATGCATAATCCAGACTGGTGCCCAAAAGCATGTTTCTAAAAAGAAGAATTATGCACAGAATGATATGGAGCCAATGAAGGTCCTACTTTGTTACTGTCTCTTCTACTCCTACAGCAGCGTAGTGAGATATACAATATGGCTCTATAGGTCAGTCCCTACTCCTACTCCGTAGTCACGCAATTTCATCAGTCTCCTGAAATGCCCTGATACTAATGGGTGTCTGGCTAAGAGGAAAACCATGCACAGCATATGTAGAACAGACTCTGAGAAGTTCTTACACATTAAAAAAATGCTAATATTTAGCAAGGGTTTAAAAGACTGACTCCAACTTCACACTTCTCTTTCTAGTCCAAAATATCCCTTTCAAATGATGTGTAAACAGTAGTTTTTCGGATAAGGATGACTGTTAAATCTGCATGCGCAAGTGTTGAACAATGCCTGCTTATGCAATCAAGGCTAACCATGGCAAGGGCATAAATCTTGCAAATATTCCTGTAGAGCAGAATATGACATGCTAACTGCATTTAACAGAAAAAGCTAGTAAAAACAGTTTATTTTTAAAGTATTTTTAAACAATCAGTTTTTATTCATTTTCATATATGTCCTCTATTTTACCTTATTTTTTTAAAATCATCATTAGATTGCAATACTTGTTATGTACCCTATTGGTTGCAGGATGGCTTTAAGGCTGCCATGAACTTATCTCTAGTAATACTTTGTCAATGACAGTCGTAATGCAGTAATGCATGGACTGGATCAAAGGTGAAAAGCTCTGCTTCCCATCCTTCATCTTTTTCACCCGCTAAGTACCCCTAATACAGACCTAATTATACTAAGCTTGGAACCTTGGCAATATGGTTTGAATAAGATTCTACAATACCGAAGAACAGGCTTTCAAGTGCCCAGACGACATTCACAAGCACATAAATGCACTAAATCACTAGCTCTCTCCCATAGTAAAAAGTACACTTTGTTCCTTTCTCCCAACCAGACAGGTTCAATCTTGCCTTCCTTAATGATGCTCCTAATGCAATCTGCAAAACACTATAAAATACTCATCCCAAGTGCATACCTAACAATAGGAACATACATCTTTACAAAAAAATGTTTGATATTATATTGAACACTGATCTCCCTCTCAGTTTGCTAACTATGGAACAGCAATTTGCTCATATCAGAAACAAAGCAAATTCTGTAGCCAAATTGCATCCATTTTCTGACCCTCAACAAGGTAGAAAACAGTGGTTTAAAAACACATCTAACAGCTTGCTTCTGTTACATTAGGTCATGTCACGTTGTTCCTGCTGTGTTTTATTACACAAATATAAAATTAACAACAGAGCTATAATGATTTCCTAAACTGGTTCCAACACAAATTTTCAATTTGAGGTCAGATGTATTGCCTAATAAAATTTTACATCACCAGTCAAATACTGGTAGTTAGTTCCCTAGAAATACAACTCTTCATTCAGCAGAATTAGTTTTAATACTGTTGTTCACAACATAAAATGAAAATAAATATTATTATAGCTTTATACAAAGTGTTCAGATAGTAATTTCCATGGGATATGGTGTTCAGTTACTTTTAATTTCAGATAACACTATTAAATATATTTACATTTGTACTAAAAAATACACTAACATTCCGAGTTCTTGATCTGATCCTCATAAATTGTCACTTTCACACCATTTAGTAAATACATGTTAGTATTATATGCTTATGGAATGTCAAACCTATATAACAGACTACTACGCTTTTTGACTTAGGTACTTTTCCTCTTTACAATGAAGGATGTGAGCTTTATGCAATTAAATAGATTTTGAGCACCTCCGTAAATTAAAAATTGAGGGATATAATTTCACACTGATAGAATAGCATTTCTAAGTGCTATGTGCAAAACATCAGCAAAAGCTATTATTCTGCAACAGTCATTTGCCACAATGTAGCATGGATTTTATAGTACAATCTGAAGTTCTGGTATATTTTAGTTTCTGTCAGAAACCAGTGACGTGAGGTCAGACAGTTGAAATTGTACTAAGAACATCAATAGAAATATTTCCATGAACATGCATCTCATAGAACGAGGGTAATTTAATATTTAAATGTATCTGGAAAGTATTAGTTTGAAGAAGTCCATTCACAAGTTGTGATTGTAAGCAGGTCTGTCATATTGGACAACCAAATTCTTACACTAAGATAGGTCTTAGATATTTCTGGTGTCTAGGTAATATCTCGAAATGAAGACCAACATAGAAAACGGGTATGCAAGCTCTGTAATAAAGGATTCAGCTACACCAAGCCTTTCATGAATGAAAGTAGGTTTAAAATAAAGCAAGTTGTATCATTAAAAAAGTAAGACTATGTTTAAAATGTGCTTGCATGCATGAATTGTTTTGTGGTATTTTTAATAGCATATATGGGCCAAAATGTACCGCCCTTATTCACAACAAATAGTTCTTTACTCTGAGTAGTCCCATTCATTTGAAAGGGATTGCTCAACGAGTGAGGTACTACACAACATGAGTAACAGTATCTGAGTCTGGATCATAATGATTCATAGAGAAATAAACATGTTGCCCAAGTTTATCTGTCTATCTTAAGGCCTCTAATTCCAGTCCCATCAGAATCACCTTTTCTCATGCTGAAAGAAAGACCTTCAAGCAGGCAAGTTCGCTTCTTCTATCTATGCTGGCTCAGTTTCTCTTTCCTGGAACAGTTCATTGTTCTCTACAACTGTCTGCCAGATTTGGAAGTTTTAGAGCCCTGCCCCTCAGACATCTCTGTTAACTGCCTAAACAGAGTTCCTGCACTGGAACCTGTAGGCCTAAAAAAACTCCGACAATGTAGAATACAGGAAGGAAAGTGTTATAGTCCATAGACCTACGAGGAGCTGCAAAAAGTGCAGAAAAAGAATCAAAGTCACTTGATAATCCTTGCATTCCTCATCACAGGGGTGGAGAAAACCTGGGATATAAGCAGAAAGTGTTATACACCACAGCCCTAAAATACCTTGGCAACATGTTCCCTTGAGTGAGGCTGGCTGGGACCCTGGCATCCAGCCACGTGCAACCCCATGTACTGGAATCTTGTTAACAGTGGACTGGCTAGTGAGAGCCATTGGATCTCTTCCAAGTACTCCTGGTAAACACATCCCAGAGAGCGCAGAAATGTATTTGACATTTATAGAAGGCTTTTCATCATAATGGAGCCCAAAGAGCTTAAAAGTCCAAATTATACATGCGCCCCTCCCCCACACTGTGACACTTTGGGTTTCACCCAGCCCAGTCAGGGGTTCAGTCAACATCGGCCTTGCAACTCTGGGTGCCTTAAATGCCATGCTGCTGTGGCACAGCCCTGATACCAGCTAGCACACCAACATGCAGGTCATCCAGTGGCTTCCACTGCCCCGTTTCTCATTTCAGGAGGGCCTCAACAACCCTTCCTGCCTGGAGTTCTCCCTCCAAACGTTCCTCTGCCATGCTCAGCCATTCTCCCTGTAACACCCACAAAACCATATCAATTTGCTGCTCTTTAACGAGACCGCACATAGCAGCATATTAACTTAATGGGGTTGACAAATCCTCCCTTTCAATCGAAGCACAGATCTGATTTATGGAAAAAGTAAAACAAGTTTGTTAACAAAGGTTTAAGTGGACCAAGTATACTGAATAAGCACAGAAATGGATGCAACAAACAAAATTAAAAATACATGTCTAAGATTAAAACTCAGTGTAGCAAACTAGAGAGTCTTTTGTTCAAAGACATTTTTCTCACTGAAGTTATTCTTCCAGCATGGCTGGTCTGTTCTTTATCCAGGACCCAAAACATGGAGCTCAAAGCTGGTTTCTTTGACTCCTCAGATGAAGGATAACTATGGGATTTTCTCCCCTTCTTTTTATAGTCCAGTAAACCTTTGAAATGTATTCTTTGAAAAGTAAACCCAGATAAAATTTCTCTCTCCTTCTGGGGTGTAGACACTATATTGTCTTCTCCCCCACTTGTTAGCTTTGTTTACCTTATATGCAAATGTACCTTCATTGTCTCTGCTTGGTGAATAAGCTGGTCAGACAGGCAGATACAGATTCCTTTGTTTTTGGCAGACTGGTCTTATGGATTGCTTGCTAAGCATATTTTAAGAAAATAATTCTAGCACATATTTATAATTCTTTGTATACACCCCATACATATACCACACAAGGATTTTCAACACCAGCGCATTACAAGTTTGTTTAGGATATACATATACACCACCTTTTAGATACAGATTAGGACAATAGCGTGTTGGGTGTAGTGAGCACGTCAAGAGTTGCTGACACAGAGCAGTAAACCAGCAATGGGCCTTTGTCACACTCACTAAATGCAATTTCCTTTGGAGTAGAGGGTATCCACCAAATAGGAACAGCATACTGTACAGCTATGAGTGAAAGGATCTAAAATCCCCCTCCACAGTAAATTATATGGTACTCATTTTCCATTATCTACTTCAAAAGGATCAAGAGCTGCAACAATCCTGCTGAAATTTATATCTTGGTTCCAGGTAGTCTACTCTTTCAAAGCTGGTACTCAAGCCACCAAGCTATTTCCCACTGTAATGCAGTGAATGTTTATCCATCAGCACAATTGGTTTGCATGTTGTGGTTTCTATCACAGATCGAGCTGGCCACACATTGTAGTAAATGGCTGGAAACGGTGCAGATCACTATGCAAGTTAATATTTGTAGTCACCACTTTATTCAACATGTTGCAACATTACAAAGGTTAGTGTTAACCATGCAATAATCACAACTCAAATAACAGCAGGATGCGTGAGGTATATTGCTGTGCTTATAGTTCTTGGAAATGTGATGGTCAGTAAAACTCTTCCTTCATATTTAACAGTAACTTTCTACCTGCTGATTTCATCACGTCTGACACAAGTTACTAAAATGTGGGGAAAGGTTAGAAATGTGGAACACTGGAGTGAGATTCAACTGAGAAAACGACAATGTTATCAAAGTATTCAATACTGGTTCTTGTCCTGTTGTCAAAAAGAATATTAACCATGAAAAATAGCAGATTTCTCATTCTAGAACATGCAGGGGAGGGGGCAGAAGAGGCAAAATAGCTTGCTTCGGTATCATTGTCCCTGTTCGGGGTAACAACCAAAAATACCCCCAAACAATCTAGGGTTTTTTCTATCCACCATTTCACTGAATGCCCAACCGCTATAAGTTACATCAATTTTCAAATCAATGTACAAACTTTGTGTAACTTACACCACTGTTGAATTTGGCCCTATGACTTCCACTGCTCTCTTTTACTGTGTGGTCAAAAGTGTGAAGAATCCATGCATCCAAACATACAACAAACTGCAACCAGTGGTCTGAAAACAAAAACTTTGCAAACAGCACAACAATAGAGGAAGTTAAATCTGAGAAAGTCAATTTTAATAGCTTTTACTGGTCCTAGACATGTCCTATTGTAGGTAGTGCAACTAACATTCGTGCAACTAAGCATCCATTGCATTAATGCAACATTAGTTAGCAAGTATGTTTATAATAAATGTGGATTAATACACCTAAATACATAAAATAGTAATGTGAAAAAATATACAATTGTAGGTCTTGCATTTGTAAAACAAATTTAAATGCACAGTATTTGTGCATGTGTGTATATATACACACATGTTATGGATGTATATACACAGTACATATACACACATGCTATGTGTCCATTTGTATAGAGAGAGATGTAATTCTATGACCTGTGTTATGTAGGAGGTCAGACTAGATAATCATAATGGTGTCTTCTGGTCTGAAAAATCTATTATACACAAACAGTTATTGGAATCAGAACAACAAATTGTATTCTAATTGCTTTCAGAATATAGTCCATTGAAGACATCAGGTTACAAAGAGCTCATGCACATTTTTCTAGCAATTACAATATTTCTTTTAAGGTGAAGAGTCTTACACACACCTCATCCCTCATATCCACAACCACGGTTTTGTGCTGAGTTTCTGTAAGGGCTGAGTCCTGTGAGATCAGCTCATGTGGAGATTAGGTTATACTATTAGAGATTAGCGTTGTTCCCCCCAACATAAGAGACGCTTTTGAGGTTTTGTTATTTAACTTGCCCCTCAGGCCTGGGGATAATGCCATTAGAGCCATTTTACAGGCAGCAGGATCCTATAAATGAGGCACTGATTTAAATAGCATTATGCAGAGTTGGTGTCAAAGTTCTCAGCTATTTACAGGTGACATTATTTGAAGTACAGCCAAGCAAGGATCATGTGTAGATTTAGTTTGATTGCCCACTGTGCATCAGAAACCACATTCTGCTCTTGATTTCCTTCTTAAATATCTCGCTTCAATTAAACATCTTCTAAAACTGCGCAGTAATAGTATCAATGACTGAAAAAGATCAGAGCTTGGTACTCCTTGGACACCGGGTCGAGCGAACATGTTGGACCTATTTTTTTCAGAACTAGTCTGCCTATCCCTAATAAACATCACCTGTAGAAGAAGGGGAAGAAAGATCTGACAATAGCAGCCCTCGACTGACTGACAAGTCTAAATAATCATTGTTTAATTAATCAAGATCTGACATTACTATCTATAATAACAAGACGTGGTATGAGTAGCTTAATGAATGAGTTAGATCCTTAACTCTACATTTCTTGAAGCCTATTTGAGACAGACTCTATTTTCAGGAGTGAGCTTGCATCATGTGCAATGCTCATTTATCTTGGCATGTGAAAAAAAAAATGCTGTATTTTCAAATTAATTGTAAAAGTAATTGCCTGAAGTAATTATACATTAAGAGCCCAATGCTGCAAACACATGAGAAGCTTTATACATATGAGTAGTCCTGCTTAGCTCAGTGAAACTACTCACATATGTAAAGTGACTCATATAAATGACTGCAGGATCAGGTCCTAAGTTTTGAAAACAGCACTATATGCTTGTTAATACAGTGGGTCTCAAACTGGTGACCCCTTTCACACAGCAAGCCTCTGAGTGCGACCCCCCTAATAAATTAAACACACTTTTTAATATATTTAACACCATTATAAATGGTGGAGGCAAGCAGGGTTTGGGGTGGAGGTTGACAGCCCCAGCTAATACCCTCGTGACCCCCTGAGGGGTCCCGACCCCCAAGTTTGAGAACCCCTGTGCTATTATATACGTATACTTCTAATCATCCTTCTGTTGCATACAAATTGTATATGGTGGATTTCGCCATTTATTAGCATGCATTTGAAATTCCATATTCTCCCAAAGTTTAATCATGCATTCTTGATATGGCAGTAATTAGCATATGTGAACACTCCCTTTCTGGAGTGGTTTGTGTTGCGTTCCCATCTGATTTAATTACTACGTAATGTAACTAAATACCAATTAAAATTCAACGGCACAAGTATTCCTAAAAATGTAGATATTTATCAGACAGTACAGTGTCTTTAAGTGTTTTTTTAAAATTACTTTTGGGTCCAGTTTGAAGGAATAAATTAGTTTTCTGTGTATTGTTCTAATAATGTTGCTATTATATTTAACGTACTATTTACAGCACATTATGTATATTTTTTAGGAATTAAATGCTTTTCATACTGACTTCTTTGTTATTATTTTGAAGCAGAGTAGATGCCTATAGCTGAACTCTGTATGTTTCAGAACTGACAGAAAGTAATGAAAGGTTAACATAACTAGAGTGAAATCCTACTCCCACTTAAGTCAATGGCAAAACTCTCCTGGGGCCAGGATTTCACCCCTAAAGTGTATCTTCCTTATGCCAATTATCGTTAAAAAATCACCAAATACTAGGCCAAATCCTGCAGTCCGTGAAAAATTTCCCTGAGTCAGGACTTCAGGAGTGGACCCCACCACCAAATTGTGGTCCACAAGAGTTTTGTAATTGACTTCAATGGGATCAACATTTTTTAAATTGGTTACAATTAGTCATTCACATGACATAGTGATGGTCTGGAATAAGAATATTAATATAATCAATGATCATTTTAGTCGGTTAACTCTGGGACAAGGAGCATCATTTTCTGTGTGTTTCAACAGCACTTAGCACAATGGGGCTCCAGTCTGATTGGTTTCTAAGTGCTACTGGGGTATAAATGCTAAATAAAATAATAATAATGATAATAATAATAATAAGTGGCTAGTTCCCCATAGAATGACCTTACATTTACTAGTGTTTGAAATAAGCAAATAGCTAGAAGAGCTATGGATACTTTTCATTTGAAACATTCTAGGTAAAATATGGTTCCTGTACATTTGACTTCTCAAATCTGACAGTTATAAAACTGTCTCCGTAATGCTTTGCATGTCTGCAGCACTTTACACATTATTTAGTTTTGAAATAGGTAAATATCATTTACAGATAGGGAAACTGAGGCTCAGAGAGGGTGACTTGTAGAGTTGGACAGAAAAGTCAAATTATTTTTCAAGGGAAATTTATTTATATTTTAGTTTCCTGCAAATTATTTTTCAGTTTTTCAATGACAAACTGATAAAAACAATTATTTTGCTATTTTTGAAAACTGTTTGCAGCACAAAAAAATCAATTTTAAGTTAAAATTTTAGGTTGTTGGGTTTTTTTCCTAAAAACCAAATAACTAAAAAAAATTGCTGAAAAGTTTTTGGGTTTTGCTTTCTGGATTTTCATTCAAAACTCAGAAAATTTCAACCAACATGCAAAGTTTTGGTTGAAAACCAATGTTTGGTCAAAAAATGTTTTGATGAAAAAAAATATGGACCATCTGTAGTGACTTGCCCAGTGACAGGATCAGGATTAGAACTCTGCCTTTCTTATTTCCAGATCCCTGCTTCATCCAGAAGCCATAATGCTCCCCAAAGCAAATCATTTATCCACCCTGTGGCTTATCTCCACCTTTGCAGAACAGGGGCAGTACTATCTGCCCACTTCATAACTAATATTGTAAAGGGCTCTAAGTGCAAAGTATAATTAAGGCCAGTCACTGACAGGTTCATAGGACCCAAGGCCAGAAAGGACCATTGTGGACTTCTAGTCTGACCTCCTGTATAACACAGGTCATAGAACTTCCCCAAAATAATTCCCAGAGCAGATCTTTGAGAAAAAAGCACCCAATCCTGGTTTGAAAATTGTCAGTGATAGAGAATCCACCATAGCCCTTGGTAAACTGTTTCAATGGTTAATTTCTCTCACTGTTAAAAATGTACACTTTATTTCCAATCGATATTTGTCTAGCTTCAACTTCCAGACATCAGAGTGTTTTTCAAGCACTCTTAGACACCACTGTTTTCCAGGGCAGCCCTGATCCAATATTTTCAAGTCACCACTGTGAATCTTCACACTAACTTTCACAAACAGCAAATATTGCTGAAAATATTGTGCAAAGAAGCTCATCCAAAATTTTTCAAACTCTTAAAAAATGCTGTAATTTTGGGCAACTCTCAAAAACTGAAAAATGGGCAAAGTCTCATGAGATGGGGATGGTTTGGGTGGGAAGGGGAATAGTCCTAATGAACATTTTGCTCAGTTCTAAAGTAGGTGACAACTCTGTCCACCATGTACTGTGATGCTGTGTTATTACAAAAAGTAAAATATACTCCCAAGCATAAAGACAAAGCCTGAGCAGCCAAAACTCCCCCTCCTCCCCCAAAAGAGAAGCTGGCTATTCTCAAGCACAAAAATGACTAATCACCCTTTAATCAAGTTATGGTTAATACAGTCATCCAATTTTTTGCTTAATCAGGTTAATATTCAAACGTGCTAAATATTAAATCCCTTCAGACATGCAACCTTGTTTGCCAAATTTCAGAACAAATTTTTATATTAAGATATAAATCCCTGAAAATAGACCAATGTAAATGCTGAGAAACCGTTAGCTATTGTAGTATAAATTGGCAGCTCTGAAGTCAACAGCAAATTATAACTAAAATTAGTTTCTATTAAAAATCCTGATTGTATCTGGGATTGAATGAAAGGTGATTTCAACACCAAAACACATTTTCGGTTCCTTTTATATTGATGAAATATCCTTTTCTAAACAAATTTATATATTATTGAAGTTTGCAACAAGAATGAGAATCTACCATAGTAAAATATATTATCACTAGAATTCAATATTAACCATACAAATAATTTTATTACATTCCCTAGTAGTTAAAGTATACATCTATCTGTCTCTGGTAGATCATTCATAGTCATATTTATTCAGTTTTTTTTAAAGGTGTTTCATGCCTGCTCAAGCAGAATAAATGATAAATAATGCATTTCCTCAATGTTGGTGGGAAAGCTTGGGCTATAATTAGCATATGCAATTACATATTCTGATACTTGATGTTCACTGATGTCATTTCTGTCGTTGTATACAGTATAAACGAAAGGCAGGCATTCTGAATAAGCCTTAACAACTTTATTCTTATAAACAACCCCTGCAGTTCAAGACAGCTTCCTTTGACCAACTCTGTGAGGTAAAAAGGCCCTATTCTATAGCTCCCACCAGCTTTATTCTAAGTGAAAACACCACTTTGTGCTGCATGTTATGTTAAAATAACGGATTTGTGTTGGTTCCTGAAGAGAGGCGGAATGAAAACTATCGACACTATGGATAACAAGGCCCCCTTAAAGACAAAGTATGGGGAGATGCTGGGTAGGGTCTCCAACAGAGGACCTTTGTACTTCAATGCAAATGAATCTCTGAAAAACAGACTGCAGACAATGACCAAGGAGAAGTCACAGAGAACCAATCCATCTGCAGCTATTTTGTTAACTCAATGTTTCGTACATTCTTTCTCTTACACAAAACACTTGATGTTGACAGCTGTGAATTTTAAACAACTATTCTGTGTATGTTTTTCTAATTTTGTGTATTCAGATTGTTTCCCTGCATTGGGGGGGTTGAAAGCTGAGTACCGCAGATTCCATAATTTAGAGATTTCATGCCTTTCAAAAAGTCACAGCAACTCTGATTGGAAAACAAAGTAGAAATTAAGTGTTTAATGAACAGTGCTTCAAATGGCAAGGAAAAGCAGAGTTGCTCTAAAGATATTACACAATACAGAACGTGCATAAAATATGAAATATAAATTAGGAATTCCCCTTGAAATATTATATTGTGCATGTGACAATTATAATGATAAAAAATATATAAACTTTGTTCTAGCTTCAACTACATTATGATTGTTTACACCATTGCGAAGATGTCTTCTCTTACATTAGCGGAACACTGTCAGCATTTTCTAATGCAATTCTTTATAGGGAAATTGCAGCAACATGGAGAAAAAATTTGTTACAAGTCAATTAATCAAATCAACTATCTGAATACCAGCAATGTTTCCATGTAATGTCTGAACTTTTTCACCAGTTAAAATAGATGCTGATTTACCAGCAACATTTTCTCTGTGCGTGTGTGTGTTTTGGGTGCGGGGGCGGGGTGTGTGTGGGAGGATTAGTTTTCAAATTAGGCTGAAAAATTGGATAGTTTTGTATTTTCAAAAACACGGGAGAAAATAGCAATCCATATATATTGCATGGATCCTCCACATTCAGTGTTTCCATCATAAGCTTTGGAAGGTTTGCAAATAAAACACTGCATACACACTGGTGTTAGACACTGTTAGTAAAGAATTGTTAGGTTAAAAAAACCCTCAAGAGTTAATCCATTAATTATGGATCAGATTCTGGTGTCTTGATGTGCCGTAGGAGAGAAAGGAGTAAATAGAGAGACAGTGTGACCTAGGACAGGGCACTGGACTGAGAGTCAGGAAACCAGGGTTTTATTCCTAGTTTTGCCACTGACCTCCTGTGTAACCTCGAGCAAGTCACTTCCCCACTCTGTCTCTCTGTTTTACCTTCTGTCTTGCAAGGCTGTAAACTGTTTTGGGCAAGAAATGTCTCTTACCGTGCTTAGTATAATGTGGCTCTGATCTCAGTTGGTGCCTCTGGATGCTATTGTAATTCAAATAATAATGTAAATCCCAGAAAAATTCTACTCCCTGTACTCAAAGGAGTGCGAGGACTTCTCCTTTGCTATTCCCCTGGGGGCTCATCTTATCCCATCACCATCACGCACAGAGCTGACCAGCCATGTAGGAGTGATTATACTGCACCCCATGAAGGACTGAGGAGGATTGCAGAGAGGAGCAAAAATGTGGAAGAGAGGCTGTTTGATCAGGCAGGGGGCAAAGGCACTTAACCAGCATCATTTTGCCTCATTCAGCCTATTCATGGCTACAATATACATCATCATACACCCACCATCAGGGAGGTGAAGCTTGTCACATAGGGAACAGAATAAAGGATTAGCTGCCTTATTCTCATGGGCACAAGCCCTAATCTACAAGACAAATTGCAACATGCTCACTTCAGCATTTACTCCCCATCTGTGACTGTAACTGCCCTGAGAGAGAGAATATGTGGAGCCACAATACAGAAGCCAATGGCAACATGGCCACCGAGCCATCAATACATGGAGAAATGGCAAAGTCAGTGTCCATCCAGGGACACACATGGTTTGGGCCATAATTTCTTACCTGAGTGTTACCAGCCCTGTATTCAATCCTTCCTACGACAATCCCATCCCCATTATGACATTTTTATATTACATTACATGACAGAATAAATAATAATGTCACCATAGCACCTAAGTGCTTGTGCTTCTACCCCATTGAGATCCAAAATGTGCCAGGTGCTTTGCAAACATAGTAAATGACAGTCCTTTGTCCCAAAAGCTTAAATTTCCTTCCATGGCTTTTTACACAGAAGGGAATGAAAAGAACCAAAGTATCAAATGTTTATCATTCTAATTACTTATTTACCTCAGACCACAATGGCTCATTAGGAGGCATGATAGTCTATTCAATATATACATATCTAGACACTCCATTGGCTCAAAATTTTGTCTCTCTCACACACACACACACACAGAGCCCCTCAATACAAATTTACAATCTCTCATGTAACTAAGTGCTTAACAACTCTGTGATACAAGGATTATTGACACACAAGACATAACAGCCGTTTAAGAGTTACTACACAAGAGCTTTCCAAAAAGAGATCACTTCATCATTTTTACTATTTATTTTCTAAACTATCCAAAGGCTACTCACATTCACGGCATGAACTGAAGAGCAGCAAAGTTCAAGTATAACTAAATTAAGCAGTTTTTGTCCCTGGGGAAATGGAAAAAAAATCTAAAATGACAACACCTCTGGGTTTGGTGTGGTATGAGGTTTTTCATTGTCTTGTTTTTTTAGACACTCAAGGAGCTTTAAAACAGCTTATTTTTTCTGGAGAAAAAAGATTCTAGGCTGAGACCTGGTATTTCAAGTTTAGTCTCAGAATTAATTTTAACAGCCAAAGTTATAAACCCCTTAAAAGAGTGTTTATCAAGGGAGCCGTGACAGACCCTTAAGCACAGTGGTAGTAATGGGTGTCTCTGTAACACCAGAACCTTTGAAAATATAAAAGAAAAGGGAGTTCATTAGTTCCCCCCGCCCTCCACCTTAACAATGAATATTTCTGCTGCCAAACTTTCAGACGCAGAGTTGGTTTCCTTTCAAATAACTGATGTAGCCTTTCTTCAGCATCCAGTCCAGACAAGTTCTCAAACGTGAAGCAGGAAATCACACCGTCAAAGGAAAACTGAGCATTTCTTCCACATGGTCTGGGTCAGCCCCTCAAAAACACTAGATTTATACTGTGGCTGCCAAAAGCCTTGCATTTCCATGCCCCCCTGTTGCTAAGATAAAGGATGTTTCCTACTGCCTCAGAATACTGTACTCATTTAAAACTCCAGCTATGTTCTGACAAAACATGCTGCTGTCACCCCAAATTGAGCAAATGAGCCTATGTCCTACAGTATAAAGACCAAAAGAGTTATTGAATATCACCTGGGGAGCACAAAATGAACAGGATCCCATTTCTCTCTGACCTTTTTGGGCATTTTTTCCTGAAATTGGCCTAGCCCTTCAGCCTTCATTTCTCATTCTGTCTGTGGTAGCACAGGAAGGACAGCTAGGACTTTTCAGTTTCAAACAGATCAAGTTTTGTTAAACAACATTTTTTTCCCTTCTTTTTCAAACCAGAAGCGGAAAGGAATACTGTGAAGAAAATGGAAACTGGCAAAAAGCTTTAACTTCAAATAGCCTTATAAGTCAGTGCTGATGTGCAAAACTAATTCTGGGGTTGACTTTTTTTGCATTTAAATATGACTAGATCACTATAAAAGAGGGTGGGAAAAGTACAATATAGATTATCATCTGAGTGAAAAATGCAAACATGTGTAGTTTTATAACTTCTGATTACCAAAGGAAATAAAGAGGAGACCTCTTGGCACCAATGTTTATGGACAAGAATATTTGTAACATATAACTAATACAAATGCACAGAAAACGGCCCAAATAAAGAACACAATGCTACATTACTTGGTGTCTAGGAAAAAGACATTTCAGTCTGCTCAGCGATTAAGAAATCCTATGAAACAGGAATGTCTAGCTTTAAAAAAAATAAACATGCAAAAAACTTCTTTTGTTAAAAAGAACACTGCAGAATACAACAACTCAGAATATAACAATTTGTTCAAGGTTAAGGGATGTTTTCTATGCAATTAGAAAAACCTTGTTTTATGTAAGTTTGCTCCCATGATTTAGGACTAGGTAAGCAACAGTCTGATATTAATACACAATTTATGAGATTCCATATCGTCACCTATTCCAGATTTAGTTCAAAGTCTATTATACCATTCATCATATATACATACTTTATATCTTTTGAAGACAAGACTTAACTCATTGTGCATAAACTGGATGGATTCTTGTATTTCATCCTGTAAACACGCCCCACAGGCAAGGGGCTACACCCTATTAAAATGCCTGTAACGGAGTCTGGATCCAAATCTGTTGCTGTTTAAGCCGCTAATAGTGCTACCACTTCTAGTAATCTAACTTTTGCCTCTACTTCTGTCTCTGCAGCTTTCAGAGTGGTCATTGCTTTCATGCGGTTGGTCCAATGCACAATTCACAAACACTTACAGTCTCCTCTATAACTAAGAGGAGGAAACAATTTTCTACCATATGAAACAACATCTAGTGCAAAGGGTCAACAAGCACGACAACTGCCTGTATGGATCTGGAGCGCTGAAGGGTGTAAAGAAGACTCAAGTGTAGAGTGGGATCCTGACTGCCATTAACTCGTCATGTAAGAGATATATGAAATCACTCAAGCAGAAGGGGAGATCTCTGACAGCTCACTCGATGAGAGAACGCTACCATATTGAACAGGCATCTGGAGCAAAGACACCTCACACTTGTTCTTACTCCAGCAGAGAGAAAGCAGTTGCATGAAATGTTCAGAGTGCTGAAGAATGGTGTACAGGTGCAGTAAAAAATAATAGGAAATACAGTTTCTTTTGATCCTTTTAAAGAACAAAGTGGTCACTCTTAAAATGTACCACTTTCCCTTGGATAAACAGATTCAGTGACCCAGTATTTGCAACACTCTTATTAAAGGAAATAAGGCAAATATAGATGTAATATTATTTGATCTGCGAATAAATGGGAAGTGTTTCAGGGTGACCCACTATATCAAACCAGATCTTGATTTATTTTTGACTAGAATAAATAATCTGAAATAAAACACAAACTGTTACACTCCTATTCGGTTAAGTATCGATCACTATGCAATTCAGTTTACCAATAAGGAACACTCTGGAGAGGGGAGGGGAGGAAAGACTTGTTAATAAGAGCCCATCCTTAATAGAGAGTCATTTTGTGAGATTTTTATAAACAGTGGATTTGGAACAATCTCTTTCAATTGTTCAAGCATATAGGATGAGGGAAACTGATATTCAAACGCCTTCTAAGAGGCCTCTATCTGGGCTGCTTCTCTCTTTACATCACCTGCAATAGCCAGGAAGATCCTGCTTCCACAGAGGTGAAGGTCAGATCAGATTCCACCAATAAATTCAGTATTCAGCTCTGCAAGGTGTCAGTTTTGTAAACTCTTGAAGCCAGAACATAATTTATACCAGTGAAATTTAATTTTCTGCTGACAGATCGCTTTCCTCTTGAAGCTACTGGTTCATAGACTGTGCTTGGACACTGCTGCCCAGAAAAAAAAAAAAAAGATCACATAGCCTCTGCGAGCTCATAGCTGCTGACATCAATAACCAGGACAAAAAAACATGTGTAAATATAAAGGCAGCTTCACAAGCAACAAGCAGCAACTGAGAGAAAGTGAGTCAACAGTGAAACAGAAACCCCTCCCCGCCCCCAATATTTCACACCCAGAGTTCCTTCCCCCTTTTCGAGCAGTGATGACATTTACTTCATAGTTAGATCTTCTCCCACCTATCGAGCACATGAAGGAAGGAAAAAAAATCCATGCCCAGGTGGATTTAATAAGGCATATTTAATACTTGGGGTCAGGGAAAGACGTATGAGCACCATATGTAGGGGACCGAACGGATTAAGAGATTAGGAATGAGGGCATGAAGCCTTTCACCTTGAGGTCACTGTTCTGACTCTGGCTCATGTCAGTAGTGACCGAAAATTGTAATCCCCAGGCAGCTATTCAGTGGCCTACGTGGAATGGTCTGGGTGTCTTGCTTCAGTTTCCAGCAGATACAGGAATCCAAAATTGTTATTTGCACTCGCATGGGCAGCCTCAGTGGAGAAGGTTCAGATTAATGGGACTAGAGATTAAACCACATTCTCAGCTCTAAAAGTGGCATCTCTTGGTGCAGGATTGAGCCAGATTAGCAAGAAGTGATGTGTGTGTGAGGAAATTAGCAGAGCAGTCCTTTCACCATGTAAAAAGAGAGGTCTGAAGAGTTTCCAACACAATCAGTCTGGTACATTTCATGAACACTAAATTCATTTCAATAAACTTAAAAAGGAAATTAATTTTATGTGAAGCTGTTGGGGGAAGGCTGAGATTTCCAAATGATCAGTCACTTGCCTGCTGGCTATTCACATGCTTAAAATTACATATGTGTTTACATACCTTTCTTAATCAGGGCCATTGTCAATGAGGGGGAGATTTTCAAAGGCACAGATGAGAGTTAGGTATCCAGCTCCCTTTGATTTTTAGTGGGCACTGGGTGTTTCAGAGCCATTTGTGTCTGAAAATCTCCCCCGAAGATTTTACTAATTTGCATGAGTTTATTTATTTTTTAAAATTAAGTCTGGTTTTAAAATACCTTTTTTTTCTTAATTACTCTGCTGAGTGAAAGCAATCACTTTTTCCCTCAGAGAGGACTGCAGTGTCCTGTTCTGCAGACCAGACCTGTGCCAACCACTTACTCCATGTGCTTCTAGCACACTAAGATCTACAATTAAGATGTTGTGTAGAACACAGATGCCGCACACCGAGCTAGCATGGATACAAACAGCAGTGCAGATGCTTAGGTGAGTAGAGTGCCCTACACACCTGAACCCTAGAGTATACCCTATACAACTCTCTACACACCCAAGCAGTGCCTTCCACATCTACATTGCTATTTTTAGCAGCACAGCGTTCCACTGCTGGAGCCTTTCCCCACCAGAGCAAAGTCTTCAGAAGAGTGGAAAGGCGCTGGCTGTGGGGAAAAGGCTCTGGCAACTAACTGCAGCTACACACGTGTAGCTACACGCCACAGTGTGTGTGGTTGCGGCCTGCCTGCTACTGCGGTGTGTAGCTATACCTACCTACACACCATCACAAGGATAGACAAATGTAGACAAGGTCTAACAAAGTGAAGTGTTTCTTTAAAATAAATGACTTTTCAATTTACATTATATCTCCCTGTTTAAACTGAACATAGGTAATGGATATGGTAGAACCTAAACAGAATCTAGATTATTTCACACACAAGGGTCACAAGCTGTTCATATCGACTTTTTATGAACATTTGCTGTATCTTTAAAGAAGAGGTAGTCTTCATAGCAGCTTAAGGGAGGAATCTGAAAAAGCACTATGATTTAGGGACTTGAAAATGTTACCCACATTGTATATGTGACTGATGCCACTCACTCAGTGCAAACTATGTCAACTATTTGTAAATTCCCAGAAAATGGCTTAAAAGGACAGATTTCCTGCAGGGAAAATATATTACAGACATATGCCTCTCTGAAACTAAGGAGCACAGACAACTTCCCCTATGGGCAGGTTGTTTCATTACAGTGTTTTTTGCATCTTCTTTTGAAATACTAAATGCTGGCAACTGTCAGAAACAGATACCTATCTATACAGAGCATTGATTTGATCAATATGCCAGTTCTTCAATAAGAGACAGGTATTTTGAACAAGGGGTCTCCCACTTTATATTCGCACATTCCGGGTACTCTGACTTATTATTAGCCCACCACACATACCTTCACTTCCTCATCTTCCCTTATTGAGGTGCCAACAATTTCTTTCAAGGAGGCTTTTCAGTAAGTGGTGCTGTATTCCCTCCCAGCCGTAATAATAATATCAGGACCAACAGACACAACATGGTTCCAACAAGACATCCTTCTGTTTGTTCAGATTTCTGTTCAGATCCACCTCTTTCAGTACATGCTTCTCATTCACATAGAAGATGTTCTTCCTACACCAAAACCAACCAAGCTTCAACTGACAATTTGCAGTAAAGACTGGACTTCCCTGAAAGTCATTCCTCCAGCATCTGTGAACAGAATACCCAATGGCATATGTCAGTCAACTACATCCTAAACTTCTTAGCAACTTTGGAGAAATCATGATGATATTATTCACTGTGATATCAACAATAGGAGAGTTATGTCAAGCTTATGCACAGGAATTCTCATTCATCTTTATGGAGACAAGGCTGACAGCCTCACCTTCACAAATTGTGGAGACATCATCTTATTCTTCACTGGCAAGGTCCATATTTTTACTTTCATTTGTCCTATTGGCAATGCTCAGTTCCGGAGAGATAAATCAGCTATGTATATCAGATGGTTTCTCCTAATGAACTGCTGAAGAGAGGACTGAGTGCAACAAGTGTGATGTGGCTTTTAGACACTTCAATAGAGTCTGATAGTGTTAAATGTCTTGTTACATACAGATTTAAACAGCTGTCATTACACCAAAAACTGTCTCAGTTATGAAGCAAGTGCACTGAGAGAGCAAGTTGTACATCAGAATTATCCACCATGATAGAAGTTGGATCGAGAACGAATTTAGTGCTACACCAGACTTCATAAATGCACCTGATCTCTCCCTGGTGATGAATACTTATACATGCTCAACCTCCTTTGATATGAAAAGGAGTCAACAGCTACATCAGCATTCCTCTTGATTACAGGTAACTCATCACTGTTGTTCACCTTGAAGGTATCCTCATCTCATATTAACTACAGATAGTCCTTGACATACTGGCAGGTGAGGATGAAAGAGATCTCTGAGCCAAAGAAAATAAAACAGATTAATATAGTTGCTCACTTGTGGCACCTGCCAAGAAATGAGGACTGGTGGCAAGTAGGATGAATATACAGAACAGTTCATTTACTGTACCTCTCTGCTACATGCCAGTTAGTCCATTCTTCCGTCAGTAAAGGTTCCTCAGCAGATTGGAATTTGCTCAAACAGGTACAAAATGCATCAGATTAGGTTAGACTTGCATAATGGCAGTGAGGATAGCCAGTTGCAGAAACCTTCAACATAACATATTGGATAGGTATAATATTGGGTATATACAGTAGAAAAAGTCCCAGCGCTTGCCTTTATTCACAAGGCAGCTTAAGGGTATGAACTGCTAAACTCTGTCATTATCACTTAACTTATAGTGCTCCTTAATATGATATAGTGTTCTAGTCTGGGGGAAAAGATCTTGTTAAGAGTTCGTATTTGACTTTGATCCAGTGACACGTTTCTGAAGGAAGGTACCTGACAGGACAAAGATGCACAGTACTTCATTTACCATGTATACCATAAGTGGCAGTTTAGGAATCACTGTCATGGAGTCCTCAGTATGTTTGTGCCTAGCATCCAATAAAAGTAGAATGTGGATAATCGGAACTATTCCTGCTATATTTCAGGAGTTTATGGCTCAGCAGGAAATTTTGCGGGCTGGGTTGAATAACCAAATTTACCTACACCATTCAGAAACTAAAAGCCTGGGCTTTTAACTTAGATTCAAAACCCGTAGAGTGTCCCAGCTGACATTATAGTGGCAGAGTTAAGACCGCAGTCCAGGTCTTAAGCACAGGTATAACTTTAAGCATGTGAGCCGCCCCATTGATGGCAAGTACTTTGTTGGAAAAATAGTTAGCATTCTACCCTTTTGTTTTCCAGCCGCTCAGAACTTCCAATAACTTAGCTGGTATTTGGCATGAAAATAGGCCTAGACTATAAGTTCTTTGGAGAGATCCAGCACAAGTTGGATTAGACTTCGGTGAGTTATGGGCCTTTTAAAACCATGCTCTGTACATTTTACATTTCTCTTTTTCTTGCTAAGCATGTGAAGTGTACATTTAAGGAGGTCCTCCTTGCAATGTGTAGCTAACTTAGCTGAAGAGTGAAAAGTTTAGTAAAGGTAAACAGCATTGAGGCAGGGGCTTTGTATTCATCTTGTAAGGAAAGATTGCCTGGTATGGTGTTATTTGAGAATAGTAAATGACCATGAATGGATGGATCATAATGCACACAGTGCATGCCAACAGTCAGAGTTAAGTTTGCCCATTTAACTTCAGATTTCTCATTTCCTGACTTAAAATATGCAACTTTAATTGTCTCTTAACTTAGGTTTTTTTATGGTATTAATATTTGGTTTAGCTACTTGCCATAATTTTTGCCAAACTAGTTATTTTACTTTAGAGAAATCAGTATAGAGTGATGGATGTGCTTCAAGATGTAATTCAAGCAATATATTCTCTTGAAAAACAAAATTTTTCCTTTTCTCCTGATGATACCCAACAGAAATTCTCATCTCTTTAGAAGTTCTGTAACTAAAGCATGCGCTATTTTAATATGCAAATTTCTTGTCTTTTTTTAGAGTTAAGAATCTCCTTTACTCATGTATTTATTTATTATAAAACTAAAATTAAGGAATAGCTTCAAAGAAAAATACGGAACACAAAAATTTTAGAGTGAATCTTACTATCTACAGGAATGGTGGAATGCTGCAGTGAAGTCTCTTATTCTTAATACACCATTATATACGCAGTGTACTGCAATGAATTTCTTAAGTATATAAATAGACCCAAAATATGTGGTGTGATAAATCTTTTTATACACAAAGCAAAATTCTGAGGAGTGCTGCGCACCTTCAGTTTCCTTTAACTTCAGTGGGAGTTGAGGGCTCTCAGCACTTAACAGTTGTGCTCAGCAGTTTGCAGGAAGGGACCCTTACATCTAATTTGCAACATCTGATATTCTACAGTGGATTTTCCCAGTCACTAGTGTAAATTATTTATTTATCCGTATTTCCAAAATGTGCTAATGATCGCTAAGCAAAAGTACGTAATACTATAACAATAATACCGTTTTCTGTAAACATACATTAAATTCAAAGGAAGGGTAGACAGAGCAATCACATTCTGACCTATTTTCCTTCAATCCCACTGTTGTAAATCCTCACAATCTAGCCCTGGAAACAACTTTCTGTTAAGTGGGGGAGGAAACCCTCCCCAGTGCCTATAACATCCCTAAAGCTGCAGAGGGTGAAAAAAATTACATTCTTAACTCACAAGGCCCTTTTTACAGATAATCATTTCTTTTAGGTAAAGGTCAAATTACAAGACTTTTTGAATTATGCAGTGATTTTCATTTTGGCTTATTATTCAGCAGAATAAAATTTATGATGTCAAGTATCATGACAGTTAAACTTGAATTTGTTCTATTTCAGAATGACATCTGGGTATAGAAAATAACAAACCTTCCATATTAAAATTTCCTTGTATTTTGAGGTTCTTCCTTATAAAAGACATTAGACCAGTAGGTTTTTAGACAGATGTTTAGGAAAAATAATGTAATTAGGTTTTGATAAGAGAAATTAAGCATAGAAATTTGACAATAGGAACTGACTATTTACAATCAATTATGAACATACATGCTCAATTGTTTGGACTCCAAATGTTGGAAGAAAACCTAATAGACACTATTTTATAGCCAACAGATAAAAATCTAAGAAATATGTTCAACAATGCAGTGTAACCCATGCTCTTCAAGAAAATATAACTGTAAAAAGGTATGTTTTATTTGTTAATGTATGTGTGACATAGATGATAATTTTTAGCTGACAGAACAATTATTTACATCTTTAGTGAAAACTGAGTAGTCTTAAGGTGTTCAGTGCTGTTCACTCATGCAAGGAATTCTTGTCAAATATTTTAATGAGAGGAAAAGTATGGCAGTCAAGATTAAAAGTCAAGGTGACCTTTAACTGTGCAAAAACAGTATCTACATATCACCTTACATTTTTTTAAGGTCATTACTTTGTCTCTCTTGAACAGACATTCCATAAATGGAAGAGTATGGTACAATAGTACATTCAAAGAGCAAATAATAAAAATTGTTCTTAACTCCAAATTAAACTCTTTTACATATATTTTAAATTTTTCATGTCCTTGGGTATGAAACTGAAATTGGTTGTCTACTGTGAAATGAGTCAAGAAATCAAAGTACTAACACAGAGATACACAATTCTCAGGTTGTCTTTGATACAGCAATGCAGCACCTTCTTGGAAAACAATACTGCACCCTTATAAAGAGCAAACTATAGATTTGGGTTTGATTCTTGAGTCTTGGCCAAGATGCACAAGAGCACAAGATCAGGAGGTGGAAGTTAAGGGAGCTGTATGTTGAAGGACTGCTGTAAGTTGCTCCCACTGCATGACCACGGTCATTCTTGCAGGTGAAAATTGTTCAGCGCAACAGTGTTCAGGCCATGGCTCCCTTTTCTACTACTATACTAGGGACTGCCTATGGATTGGTGGAGCAAATGCACTGTTAGCTTTACATTGTATAGGGTTTCCTCTAAGCAGAAGGAATACCAAGGCAAACAGTTAAAATGGTTTTAGACAGTAAAACCTGTGTGCCACGAGAGCAACACAAAGAGTTAGTCCAATATATTTAAATAGCTTATAATCATTTTATATTTTAAGTTTTCAATTCTTTAATTATCATCATTACTGGGATTGAAACATTTGCCAAAGATACAATAATTATCAAATATGTGCATGACTAAAGAGAATGAAGTTCTATTTTTCAAATATTTGCTCACTGTCATTGCCAGAGAGAGATGGACAATAGCCACAATAATCACTTATTTTGGTAAAAGAACAAAACTTAAAGACATTGGCTACATTAATTCCAAATGGAACACTCCCACTCCCAACCTCTGCAAGTCCTAGGCTGTTCCATATGCCCAACACTAGAGGAACACAGTTCCACAGGCTTTGACAACAAGAGAGCCCCCCCTCTGTGTGAGAGAAACTGGGTTCTCCCACAACTGAGCTTCTGGTCTATACCTGATTGACTCCATTTTTTTAATCACATTCCCAAAGTTGGTCTCCTAAGTTTTAACAGGAAAGGTTCTTTGTTAAATTGCTTGGCTACCAGGTGCTGTACAGCTGCAACAAAATTTAGGCCTCCATCTTGCAAACACTTATGCATGTGAGAAACTTTACAAGCATGAGTAGTCTCACTGAATGCAAAGCAACTATTGATGTGCATAAAGTATTTGTAAGATAAAGGCCTAAATTTGTAATCACAGTTGAAAATATAGTTTTCCTTTCAAACACTACCAAAAAAGATTTTCTGCTCCCCCTTCTCTTTTGACATTAATCTTAAAACTTGAATAATATTTCCTAACCTGCTAATATTCTGTCGCTTTGGTGGACGTGTGGGAGAGTCCACAAATTATTTTGCAAGCCTCTAAATGGATTAGGCAAGGACAACGGGAACCAATGACTTTCCATTCGCCTCCACAATTCTTACTTACAATGACTGCAATTCTGCCAAAACACAGACATGTGTGATACAATGAAGAATAGGAATGGACATTTTTATTATATTAATCACCACTGATGACATCTTTTTCATTTGTACCTATCTGGATCTTTTAATTCATTAGTTCTCTGAGGAAAAATCATAACTCTATCCCCAAAAAGTACTCCCTGGTCTATTGCGGAGGCTGCTGGTCATCCTTTTTGAGGGAAAGGAAAGATCTTTAATGAACAATCCTACCTCCATCCAATGGAGATGCAACTCTTGGAGAATCCTGAATAGTAAGTTCTTGAAAAGTTCATGGCTTTGGGTATGCCTACACTCAGCGGCACAGATAGCTGCACTACTGTGGTGCTACAGTGTAGACACTTCCTACATCGACAGAAGGAGTTTTTCCATCCATGTAGTTAATGCACCTCTCTGAGAGGTGGTAGCTAGGTCAACAGAAGAATTCACCCTAACCACATCACACAGGGCACTACATTTTTCATAGCTCTAAGAAATGTAGCTAGGTCAACCTAATTTTAAGTATAGACCAGGCCTCAGTTGGGTATGTGACTTAAATAGTGAATTAAGTGCCCATATTCACATCAGTGCCTTTTTGCAACCCAGTAGAAGTGATATTATGAGTTAGTCTTCAACATATTCACTACATTAAAAAAAAGTTGACAAGTCATCAATAATTCCAATTTATTTTCAAGCAAAACATTGCCTAGAAAGTGTCAGTTGTACACCTTAAGAGCATTACTCATTGACTACTCCTAAATATCTTTACCAATTATCAAACAACATTTGGATTTCACACAATGCACTGCTAGTTGCTCCTATGTGGACAATTCATTGATAGTAACAGGAAAAAAAGATAGGACAATAATTTTATAGATCTGATTGATATTTATATTCTAGTACCAAAAAACACATTTTTTGTTTACATGCCCATTAACATTATGGAGCTGCTAGGAGATGTAAGTCAGGTTTCAATTCAGCTGGAAAAATTATACCTAAGAATTAAGAATAGTAGATAATCCGACTAATATTGACAGTCTCCCCAAGTATTAATTTATTTTATAGTTGAGTAAATCAGATTAAAACCTACTAAAGGGAATTTTTATAGTTATAGAGTACACTACATTCTACTGTTATTGTATAACTTAAAATAATCAGCTTCCTGTTTTTTTCATAAGTATAAAAAGTTTTAAAACCACCAAGGACAGGCCTCTCAGCAAAAGCCTAGCTCCTGTTAGATGTGAACCTGGAATTTATACAGTAACATACAACTACAGCTTTTTATGGATTAAAAAACCCAGATTATGAAACCACAATTTTATTTACTCTATTAGAAAATAGCATCTTTAAGATTCATATACTTTTTATGGGCCAGTTCTTCAGCTTCCGTTATTGACTTATCTCATTTTCACTGATTTACACCTGCTGAGGATCTGGCTCTAATTCTTTACCTGTATTTCAAACACCTGGATACCTAGCACTATGCAACTTGCTAGGAAAAGAAATAATTTTAGCTCTTGAGAAGAGACAACTTCATTTGCTGAATTTAATAAAAATGGGATGAATTTAATATCAATGGGAAACTGAAGTACTTGGGAGCAGATCCTCAGTTGATGTTAACGGGAGCAGCTCCATTGATTTCAATGGAGTGACATCCATTGATACATGCTAAGGATCTGGCCATGGTGTTTTTTCCACCCACAGAAATCTAAAATAGTCAGTGGCAGACAAGTCGTTATAATTATGTCAGCTCTTTATAATTACTGTTTGTACCATAATAAAATGAATATTGAAGCAATCAGTTTATTCCTGCAACAATCATAACCTGATTAAATAAAGATGGAAACTGTAATAGAGGATAGTAAATCATCTGTAATATTTTGTATATTTCATGCATGCAAAATACACAGTCTCTGTATATGTGTATGTAAAATTATTCAGAATAGGCTGTGCATTTTTTGGATAAGAGAACTTTTTATTCTCTATTTTAATTTAAATTGGGCCATCATTGCCAACGTCTTTTTTGAAAATGCATTTTCTAAATATCACATTGCCATTATTACTGAAATAGTTTACCGTTCTTATTGGCCAGCTGTTGACCTTAAGAAAAACAAAAACACATCCCTACCGATGCTAATCATTCTCTCTAAAGGAAAACCACCACTATCTTTAACATTGGTCTAGTGCTTTAGGATTATTGCAACATGCACACATTGCTTCTTTAGGTGCTGAGGAGACTTGACACCATTTACAAAGATTTAGTGATCCAGTACTAAACAGAGTACATTGCAAATAGCCTTTTGCCAAACAGTGCCTTAGCACCAGATTGAGATTTACAATGTGGGAAAGGGAACTAGATAACTAAATAAGTACAAAACCATATCCTCAAGACAAACTGTGCATTTACTACAAGTATAGCTTTGTAGGGGAAAGATCTTCTTTCTGTGCTCAAAAGACCAGCTGTGTACACCTACATCCTTTCAGTCTAAGAAAAGTGGTATATGTTTGTTTGTTTTTAAAGGAGGAAAGAGTTCCACCCATAAACCTCCATCATGTTTTTTTAAAGAAAAAAACCCCTTGACTTCCACACATTTATATATTCTATTACTATCCAGCCTGATTCTTGATGGTCTCTGACCCACCTTTAACTTGATTAATCTAAAGTAATACCAAAGTACAAAGTACTAATATGTACTAATCCAAATGGGCCTGATTCTTCTCTCACATACACTGGCTTTACACTGCTGTAACTCCGTTGTCTTGTTTTACACAGCTGTGAAAAAAAGAAAGGGGTCCAAGATTTTAAAAATAAGAGCCTAAAATTAGGCATGTTAGTAAATGACCTGATTTTCAGAAATACTGAATGTATCTAATAGTTTGCATCAACTTCAACTTTTGAAATTTTGTACCTGGTTAATGTTTAGATGTAAATTTTTAAACAAATTCTTGGTCTGGGCCCAGTATCTTTAACTTCTTTCCAGTTTGGGGAAACTTGTCTTGGACACAATTTGCTGGCTGCCCTCAAATAGTTATCTCCTCTTTTTTGGTGAAAAGTAAATATAATTATTGATACCTGTATTTCTAATTCAGATGGTTGAAATTTTAACAAACAAAAAGGTGTTTTAGAAAGAAATTTTTTTTTGGGAAAAAGCGTTGGCTCCCCCCACCCCAAATATTTCTTTTCTCAACTTTTCTAATCAAGACAGTTATCAAAACTTTTAATTTGTCCAAACCCATGATTATGTAATCACCATTTTGATTATTTTTGTTTAAAATTTTTGTTTAAAAATCTGCAAAAAATGGAACTATTTCAAATCCAACGAAACAAATTCAACATTCTGAAATTTCATTCATTTTCCCCCATTTTTCAATCAGCTCTAATTTCTAAAATTTGATACAACAAAACAGTGTTATTTCAGTATCATTTTAAAGGAGTATCTCTGCCTTAAACACATTTTGTATAGGTTGCTTTGTTATAGGTGGGAGTATGGCTGGGAACACTGTTTATTCAAAGCCCCATGCTGACTGGCCATTTGGGCCTTTTTGATGTCACAATCATGCACCAAGCCCTGATGGTGCACAGCTGGGATTTAATCACTGAAACACACTAAAAGTCTGGATGTGCACTTTGCTAAGATGATAATAAGGTGCCATTCTTGTGGGGTAAAGAGAGGAATTTAGGGGTGAGAAAGGAGTGAGAGGTCCAAGACGCAAAGTGAATATTGACACCACCCCCAGCTCCAAAGTTCTATTTTAGCAGCATGTTTGAACTCACTTTCCATGTCTATCCAGTTTCTTACATTGGTGCCCAACTGGGAACTCTTTAATATTCCAAATACAGGGTAGTTTGGGGGAAGAGGTTTAAGAGAAGAGTTGAAATTGTCTGCTGGGCCACAAACTGCTGCTGAAAGGGAAGCCAAGATTCAGCTGTCGAAGTCAAGAGAAGGGGTCCAAACAGCCCAAGTGGGGGAAAGGTTTAAAAAAAATCAGCAAAATAGTGGGCAAAAAGATATTTATAACTTTTCCCCTGCTGTTTATACTTACCTTTTTATTAGGAGCTATTTTTCATAGTGGGCGGATACACTCCATAAATCTATACAAAAATGCAATATAAAAATCATAGAACAACAGAAATGTAGGTCTGAAAGGGACCTCAAGAGGTCATCTAGTCTGCCTGTGCTGAGGGAAGACCAAGTACACCTAGGCCATCCCTGAGCTGTTTTTCTAACCTATTGAAAACCTCCAATGACAGGGTTTCCACAACTTCCCTGGGTAACTTCCTCTGGAACTTAACTATGAACAAAACGAAGAAGGTATACTCTACCAGCTGCAAGACACTTCAGGGTATGTAATAACAGGATACCAGCATGCCTCTTGGACGGTGCACAGGCGCTGAAGTTCTTCCTCACAACACACACATGAAGTCTGCACCATTTACCTAGTAATGCGCACCCTTGTTGTGACTTACTGCTATATTCACAAAATAAGATATGCACAATGGATAAAACAAAATATGATTGGCTACTTCAATATTTCAGCTCACTTGAAACACAGCAGATATGTTAAACAGACCTACAATTAGGTATACTATTACATTTGGGGTATTGGGGGAAAAAAAAAAAAGACCTGTCACAACACTGTTTAATGATATTAATGAAAGCAGGGGACATGTCATACAGTCTTTCTGAAATGTTATTCAGGATCATCAAACAACCCTTCCGTACAAGGGTAAATACGTAGCCATATTTGAAACCCTTAACCAATGCACAAATAGAAATCTCACTTGTAAACAGAGTTGTTTATTACAACTAGCCCTGGTTCATTTTCCAATCATATTTCAGAGATAAGTCAAAATTATAGAAATAAAAATGTCTGGCAGGTACTTTCATTTGCCTCTTTTATTACAAATCCATATTCAGATATGTTAATATAAAGATGTACAATATTACATAAAGGGCACAAAAACTGACATTGTGACACTAGTGGTTGAATGGTTCGGTTATTGTAGCGGCTCTTATTCAGCTATTTTCTAGTGCTCTCATCAGTCTTTTGTGTGAAAGTCTTTGGTGAGAGTCAAGTCTGAACTGATAAGGCCTTGGAGACATAATCACTGGCCTTCATTTTCCATTGACAGCACCATGCAGCCAATTCACAAACATTTTCATATTAATATTGAGCAATTTCCCTACATTCTAATCCATCAAAGTAGGCTATTAATCCTTCCCGTACTGTTCTCTATTCAAATGCTAACAATTTTCTTCTCACAAGCTAAAACATTTGTCCTACAGCCCCTCACACAAAGACACTGTACTGTCAGCAATGATTGATCAGAGTATTAATATGAGGGATGCAATGTAAATTATATCAATGATACCACACGTATTGGGGGGGGGGAATCTTTTTAAGGGATAAATTGAATGCAGAACATAATGAATAATTTCCCAAGGAACATTTTAAAATGTTCCTCATAGTGTGTTTTATGGAAATTTATGAAGATTTTCAGTGGCTTTAGGGCTACAGTAGAACCTCAGAGTTACAAACACCAAAGTTACGAGCTGACTGGTCATCCATACACCTCAGCTGGAACCGGAAGTCCACAATCAGGCAGCAGCAGAGACAAAAAAAACAAACAAACAAAAGCGAATACAGTACAGTACTGTGTTAAATGTAAACTACAGTACTAAAAAATAAAGGGAAAGTTTACTAAAAAGATTTGAGAAGATAAGGAAACTGTGTTTGTTTCATTTAAATTAAGATGGTTAAAAGCAGCATTTTTCTTCTGCATAGTAAAGTTTCAACGCTATATTAAGTCAATGTTCAGTTGTAAACTTTTGAAAGAACGACCATAATGTTTCATTCAGTTACAAACATTTCAGAGTTATGAACGACATCCATTCCCGAGGTGTGCATAACTCTGAGGTTCTACTGTATTGTTTAGCTGTTGAAAACAAAATCAAATGAAGTATAAACCTTTTTTTAAAAAACTATTTACGAAGATGAGGGATGTGAAATCTTAAAACGTATCACGTATTCTATGCATGATACATAGAATACATGATAGATGTAGATGACCTCCTGAGGTCCCTTCCAACCCTGATATTCTGTGATTCTATGCAGGGCTGGTGTAGCTGTGTTCGTCCCAGGATATGAGAGAGACAAGGTGGGTGAGGTAATATCTTTTATTGGACCAATTTCTATTAGTGAAAAATTTCTATTGGTGAAATTTTGAGCTTACTCAGAGATCTTCTTCAAGTCTAGGAATATCTTGAGAAGGTCTCCTTCACCAATGGAAGTTGATCCTAAAAAATGATATTACCTCACCCACCTTGTCTCTCTCATATGTTCTAGGAGAAGATTCAATAATGTTACTAATACACAACTTATACCGAGTTGTACAAAATGCAAGTTTAGAATGAGAAAGCAAAAATGAGACACTGCACAAAAGACATAATTTTACAGGGCTAGATATACAGTTGTGCCATATGTATAGCATAGTAGTATTTTTTGCCACCTTTCCAAACTCTTGATTCTGGAAGTTGCCAGGGGCTGAACCAGCCCCTGTTACAAATTAGAGCCACCTCAGCGATGCTCTACTTTACATCAGCAGATAATGATTCCTAAAGTCATGTTGCCAGCCCAGGACTGCCCCTTCCCATCCTTGATATAGTCCTCACATTGTTCTCAAATGTCCCTTACATTAAGGACGCTTGCGGGGGGGAGGGAGAAGGGGATGGCATATTACCCTGCTCAAGTGTAATCCTCAGCTGCTGCCTTAAGGCAGCTTTAGGTGGCACAAGGGGATTTAAGAGGCACTGAAGATCAGGTTCATAATCAATATTTGTATTTTAAATTGAAAGAAATGGGGAAAAAAATCAAACAGCAGGGTACCCTATGTACCTCATAGAATATCGACTGCACATGTAACACTAACAACATTGATTATTCAGCAAACATGAACATCTTGTTTATTTCCAGATAGTTAATATTATATTGTGAGAGTTTTTAAGAAATAATAAATTGTGAAGGACTAGCCAAGAAACTCAACAAAGCAAAAATGGTACATAAGAGTGGGAGAATGAGACTCTCTGGAAAAAAAACAATCTTATGACCAAGTTGGCGATTTGTAAAAAGTACAATATTGATAAGTACTGTGGAAAGAAAAAGTAATCTGCTGTACACATTTGAGGCTCCGATGATATTGTGTGTGTACATATCTATGTATGTACACACACACAACTTTTTTCTATACTATTGTCTATTCTGTTTTTTCTATACTATTGTCTATTAAGTGATTAATGTCACTCTCTCCTTTTTTAAACCACCCTTCCCTTCTCCTTTTTAAATAATAAAAAAAAATTTAATCAGCAATGGGACATAAAGCTTCTCAGGTTCAAATAGAGCCTGTTGATCAAAAATAATTACCATTTGATGGCAGTTTAATTGTCTGTGTGAAAGAAGGGGGCTAGTTTCAGTCCACATTCCAATGGGCAACATTCTATTCAACAAAAACCATCACCACCAACTGGCACTGTAAGCTAACTCCTGAGCTAGACTTGACTACCCCCTGAAGTCATGGCATTTGAGGGGTCTCAGGTGTGAATCAGCAGCTTGCAGGACTGGTCTCCAATTAGCACTCTTGTTGGCATTCTTAGCAGAGAGGACAAAGAATGGCTAAGACTGCAGGCTGACTTTTGTTCGCATTCTCTAGACTTTTTTCCCATCAAGGTAGGACATCTGAGTAGTGTAGTACGGATTCTGTGCTTGTTCTCTGAGGTGAGGACTTAGGTCTTTCTGGCTGTCAACCCACTGCCTTACACAAGCTCTAAAAATCACACACAAGCACATCTTAAAAAATTAAAAGTAAATGCCATGTTTTCACCCTCTTTTGCTTGAGTGCATTATACCTTTAAAATGAGTAGTTAAAAATATTTGTACTTTAAAGCCACTTAGGACCTCTTCCAATTACTTACATTAGTACTTTGGCAGATATTCAATCCTTTTTTATGTTGAGTCAGACTCCTGAATCTGAATTTAAAAACCTACCAAAGAATAATTTGTCTTTTCTACATGTCCAGGCAACCAGAAAGGATAGTGTAAGATCTCCTACTCTATGAGTGAATACGGATTCAGAGGACTATGCGAGACTCCTGTGTCAGGTGATTAATGGAGTTTACCTGTATTGTGGAAGAGTAACATGTTCAGGGATAATCCTGTGTGTGAGGAGCCGCTCAATTCCCACTGACTGCCATAAAAAGGGGCTCTTTGAGGGTGCTCCATAACTCAGTCTGGAATAGAGGAAAATGTTGGCCTGGGTCCTATCTAGATATAGATTCATAGATACTAAGGTCAGAAGGGACCATTACGATCATCTAGTCTGACCTCCTGCACAACACAGGCCACAGAATATCACCCACCCACTCCTGCGAAAAACCTCACCTATGTCTGAGCTATTGAAGTCCTCAAATCGTGGTTTAAAGACTTCAAGGAGCAGAGAATCCTCCAGCAAGTGACCCGTGCCCCATGATACAGAGGAAGGCGAAAAACCTCCAGGGCTTCTTCCAATCTGCCCTGGAGGAAAATTCCTTCCCGACCCCAAATATGACGATCAGCTAAACCCTGAGCATATGGGCAAGATTCACCAGCCAGATACTACAGAAAATTCTTTCCTGGGTAATTCAGATCCCACCCCATCTAACATCCCATCACAGGCCAGTAGGCCTATTTACCATGAATATTTAAAGATCAATTAATAACCAAAATCATGTTATCCCATCATACCATCTCCTCCATAAACTTATCGAGTTTAATCTTAAAACTAGATAGATCTTTTGCCCCTTCTGCTTCCCTTGGAAGGCTATTCCAAAACTTCACTCCTCTGATGGTTAGAAACCTTCGTCTAATTTCAAGTCTAAACTTCCTGGTGGCCAGTTTATATCCATTTGTTCTTGTGTCCACACTGGTACTGAGCTTAAATAATTCCTCTCCCTCTCTGGTATTTATCCCTCTGATAGATTTATAGAGAGCTATCATATCTCCCCTCAACCTTCTTTTGGTTAGGCTCAACAAGCCAAACTCCTTGAGTCTCCTTTCATAAGACAAGTTTTCCATTCCTCGGATCATCCTAGTAGCCCTTCTCTGTACCTGTTCCAGTTTGAATTCATCCTTCTTAAACATGGGAGACCAGAACTGCACACAGTATTCCAGGTGAGGTCTCACCAGTGCCTTGTATAACGGTACTAAAACCTCCTTATCCCTACTGGAAATACCTCTCCTGATGCATCCCAAGACCGCATTAGCTTTTTTCATGGCCATACCACATTGGCAGCTCAGTCATCCTATGATCAACCAATACTCCAAGGTCCTTCTCCTCCTCCGTTACTTCTAATTGACGCGTCCCCAGCTTATAACTAAAATTCTTGTTATTAATCCCTAAATGCATAACCTTACACTTCTCACTATTAAATTTCATCCTTACTATTATTCCAGTTTACAAGGTCATCCAGATCCTCCTGTATGATATCCCGGTCCTTCTCTAAATTGGCAATACCTCCCAGCTTTGTATCATCTGCAAACTTTATTAGCACACTCCCACTTTTTGTGCCGAGGTCAGTAATAAAAAGATTAAATAAGATTGGTCCCAAAACTGATCCTTGAGGAACTCCACTGGTAACCTCCCTCCAGCCTGACAGTTCACCTTTCAGTAGGACCCGTTGTACTCTCCCCTTTAACCAATTCCTTACCCACCTTTCAATGTTCATATTGATCCCCATCTTTTCCAATTTAACTAATAATTCCCCATGTGGCACGGTATCAAATGCCTTACTGAAATCTAGGTAAATTAGATCCAAAGCGTTTCCTGTGTCTAAAAAATCTGTTACTTTCTCAAAGAAGGAGATCAGGTTGGTTTGGCACGATCTACCTTTTATAAAACCATGTTGTATTTTGTCCCATTTACCATTCACTTCAATGTCCTTAACTACTTTCTCCTTCAAAATTTTTTCCAAGACCTTGCATACTACAGATGTCAAACTAACAGGCCTGTAGTTACCTGGACCACTTTTTTTCCCTTTCTTAAAAATAGGAACTATGTTAGCAATTCTTCAATCATACGGTACAACTCCTGAGTTTACAGATTCATTAAAAATTCTTGCTAATGGACTTGCAATTTCGGGTGCCAATTCCTTTAATATTCTTGGATGAAGATTATCTGGGTCCCCCGATTTAGTCCCATTAAGCTGTTTGAGTTTCGCTTCTACCTCAAATATGGTAATGTCTACCTCCATATCCTCATTCCCCTTTGTCATGCTACCATTATCCCTAAGATCCTCTTTAGCCTTATTAAAGACTGAGGTAAAGTATTTGTTTAGATATTGGGCCATGCCTAGATTATCCTTAACCTCCACTCCATCCTCAGTGTTTAGCGGTCCCACTTCTTTCTTTGTTTTCTTCTTATTTATATGGCTATAGAACCTTTTACTATTGGTTTTAATTCCCTTTGCAAGGTCCAACTCTACTTGACTTTTAGCCTGTCTCACTTTATCCCTACATTTTCTGACCTCAATAAGGTAGCTTTCCTTGCCGATCCCTCCCATCTTCCACTCCCTGTATGCTTTCTGCTTTTTCTTAATCACCTCTCTGAGATGCTTGCTCATCCAGCTTGGTCTACAACTCCTGCCTCTGAATTTTTTCCCCTTTCTTGGGATGCAGGCTTCTGATAGCTTCTGCAGCTTTGATTTAAAGTAATCCCAGGCCTCCTCTACCTTTAGATCCATAAGTTCTTCAGTCCAATCCACTTCCCTAACTAATTTCCTTAATTTTTGAAAGTCAGCCCTTTTGAAATCAAAAACCCTAGTTGCAGATTTATTTTTGTTAATCCTTCCATTCAGTTTGAACTGAATTAGCTCATGATCACTTGAACCAAGATTATCCCCTACAAACAATTCTTCTATGAGGTCCTCACCACTCACCAAAACCAAATCTAAAATGGCATCCCCTCTAGTCGGTTCAGCAACTACTTGATGAAGGAATCCATCAGCTATCACATCTAGGAAAATCTGAGCCCTATTATTATTACTAGCACTCATCCTCCAGTCTATATCTGGGAAGTTAAAGTCTCCCATGATCACACAGTTTCCATTAGTATTTACTTTATTAAAAACATTAAAAAGGGCTCTATTCATATCCAAATTAGATCCCGGCGGCCTATAGCACACCCCAAGCACTATCCCAGGGGAGGCTCTAATAGTTTTCTTCCCCAATGTAATTTTTGCCCAGACGGACTCTGTCTTATCCATTCCATCGCTTTTTATTTCTTTACATTCTACCTCATCATTGATATACAATGCTACTCCACCACCTTTACCTTTATTTCGGTCTTTCCTAAATAGCACATACCCTTCAATACCTATAGTCCAGTCATGACTACTATTCCATCATGTTTCTGTTATCCCTATAATATCTGGTCTCACCAGTAGCTCTAGTTCCTCCATTTTATTACCTAGGCTCCTCGCATTGGTGTACAAACATCTTAATTTTTGCTGTTTGGCCTCACTCACATTCTGAACCCTATTAGGCTCGGTCATTCTACAGCCAGTATAACCTATTAGACTAGTATCCACACTGCCCTTCCTCCTTATATACATTCTCCTACCCACAGCTGTATCCTTTCTTACTTTGTTTACTTCCCTCTCAATGCTAAAATCTGGCGTGGAGATTACCTAGACATCTTCCAACCATCTCCCCCAAATTCCTAGTTTAAAGCTCTCTTAATCAGTTGTGCGAGCCTCCATCCTAGAAGTCTATTTCCTTCCCTACTCAGGCGAAGTCCATCCCGAGAGAACTGGCCTCTGTCCATGTGCCTCCCAGTGGCCATACATCCCAAAGCCCTCCTTATAGCACCACTGCCTAAGCCATCTGTTGGTAGTCATAATCTTGTCACACCTTTGTTGCCATTCTCTAGGAACAGGCAGAATCCCACTAAAGATTATCTGAGCCTCGATTTCCTTAAGCGTCTTCCCCAGCCTAGATAGTCTCCCTTAATACTTTGTCTAAACCCTGTTAGATACACAAGCTAGGAGTCAAGCTGGATCAGCACTTGGATAGGAATCCACCAAGGAAAAGCCAGCTGATGCAGGGAGTGGAGATGGTGACTCGGTTGGTGAAATCCTACCTTTTGAAGCAGCACTGGGCCAGAGTCCCAGCAAGTTCTTAGGGTGTGTTGCAGGAGATGCACTCTTTCAGATCAGATTTAAAACAAAGAATCTGATCACCCCCCAGTCATTAAAGATCTCATAGCTATTTTATATGAGAAAGGGTGATTACCCAAGTTAAATTTGGCCAAGACATCAAGGTTAAGATTCTGCTGATGTAAATTCAAGTGGATAAGATATTAGTCACTTCTTGTCTCAAGCTGTTATGTATTGTTATGTGCTCTGTTAAACAGTCATTTTACCCCAGAGGCGGATTGACTACAGTGTTAAACAAACAGGAATCACTTCAATTTTTATTAAACTGTTATAATGTGGTGGAGGGATGATTCGTATATATTTTATAGATGGGTGTTTATAGATATACATTGTTAATCTATCAGGTGAATGCCAAGACTTTTTTTTTTCTGCACAACAATAAAAATTGGTATTTACATAGGGTCTACAAGGCATCATTCTGTGCTACTGCAGCAGAGAAAGCACAAGCTATCTAGCAGAAGTTCATTTCCAAAGTCAAGCTGAGCACTTACAATTCCACTGAAATCCATTACTGCTCCAGAAGCTCAGAGCCTTTTAAAAGTCAGGTCATTTTTTTGGGGGGTACTTAAATATGGATTTAGGACCCTAAATTTAAGCACTGAGGTTTGAAATTTTTGGCCAGGATTGCTAAACCTGTGAAAATGTTAACCTCTAGTGGCAAGCCTACAAGGGATATGGACCACTGAAGAAGTGGGGTTTTTACCCACAAAAGCTTATGCTCAAATAAATCTGTTAGTCTTTAAGGTGCCACCGGACTCCTTGTTGTATCTAAATTGACATTTGATCTTAGTTCCCCACCCCAAAAGAGTACTCCACATTATCTTAAGGCCTGGGGGAAATCCAAGGTACTATTAACTAACATAGGGCTACATGGAGACACACTGTGGCTTTGAATAACCAGGATTTTTGGATAAAGGGAATTCTGGTAACTGGAATTATACCATATACAAAAGTCCCACCTGGTGTGGCCAACCTCAATGCAGTATGAGACAGCCCTCTTGGGGGACAACCCCCAACACAGACTGTAAGGCATTTCAACTTCCTTTGTACAAATAACATGCTTCCTGATTACACAGCATTCCTCACTGCAGGCTTCCACTTTTGAAACGTGTCCCCTACAACTGACCATCAGAGCCTGATTTTGGCAAGTTTCAGATCATGCTGCAAGGCTTTTTTGCTTTAACCAGGCTTTTGGCAGAACACTGTTTCTTGTTCTTGCAGTTAGCCAGATGCCTTAAATCAGGCAACGTTTTATGATGGGCAGGACTGTTTAAGAGTTCTGAGCTTTGCATGGTTCTAATAATTATTACTCAGCACTTGGGCATATTTGTTTTAGGTACTCTATTTAGGACAGTAAAAAGCTAAGTAATACTGAGTGTATAATCTTTACTAGAGAGAAAAAACCATTAGGACAGAGGAACCTGAGGATTTTATCTGCTCTGCATGCTAGTCATGGGGACTCTGTTTTGTCAGCCTCAAGATTTAATGCCCAAGGAAGGACTCCCAGCAGTGCCTCTTCACCTTCTAGTGGACTGAGAAACCCAAATTGTTCCTACAGCTCTCCGGTCTCTATGGTAATCTCTATATCCTACTGTAAATACAGTTGTATAAGCAATTCACCTTATACATAAGGTACTTAGTTTTTGAATATCTTATAGATGTAAATTATAAAACAGAAATATATATGGAAAGTCTTAATGCTAGCACAGCCCTCAGAGGTTTTGCTTTTGCTCCAGCAGTAGGGTTCTGAACAGAAAGTCCTGAATTTTAAGCCTGCTGATGCCAATGAGGACCATGCAAACACTACGTAGGATATAAAGGAGACAATAAAAGCCCAGCACACTGAAGAGATAACAACAATAAGCATATAGTAGAGAATGCCATGTTCTTCAACCCTTTTACTGGTGCTACCATTCCTAAAAGAGGTTTCTAGAGGTGCATTTTAATTAGTTTATTTTTGACAGTGGGGGTGATGCTTAGATATATTAGATACAGGACCTTTAAAAAGTACTGTGTGACAGTTTAGTTTTATTTTAAGATAAGATTTTTATAAATGAAAATGGTATGAATTTGTTCAGTAGTAGCTGAGTAAAATAGCAATTTAAAACAAAAATAGGGTTGAACCAAAGCAAGGGTTTATTTTAAAACTAGATTTCTTTGAAAATGTCATAATCCGTTTTCCCTACAGTGATCTCAGCATACTTTTAACCTAAAAAACAGTACTAGCTGGGCAAAAAAAGCTCTATATGAATTTAATTCAGTGGAAAGCAATATTCACATTGCAATATTTGGTTTCTTGTTTTCTATCAATATGTCCAAAAGGCATTTTTGCATCACTCACACAAAAATACGATACGATTATAGATAAAAAAATATCCTGTTATGTGAGTTAATATAATTCTGGAGAAGAATGATTTTGACCAATTGGCGTAGTGGCTCAATGCACTAGTGAACTAGGCTTTCTGCATCCAATGGTCCAAAGTCTGAATGCTATGCAGGCTGAATAAGGAGATGAATTTAAAATGCTTAAATGACAAGTTGGAAACTTGACTGCATCAGACAAAAGATGCTGTATTTAACTCTTGATCCTAAGAGCCTTCTTAAAGAAGCTTTTTTAATCATTCAGAATAGGCTCAGAAATTGTTTTTAAGATGCACATATTTTTCATGAGAGTCTCAAGTTGTGAAATTTAGGAAACATAAAACACACTAAACAAATGAAAATTATGATAATTAAATTCAAATATAAACAAGAAATAATAAATCAAGATTCTTTAAGGATTATATGAGACAATAATAGAGCAAAAACTTGCGTAAAATTGTTTTGGTAACCAAAACATAAAAAGGTTGGTCATTTACTTTGAAGTATTTTATATAAGGATAATCAAATAGTACTTAATATAATTTGTCTGAAACACCACTTAGTAATAACCACTCAGGGACTGATCCTGCATCCTGCCACACGTCAGCAGCCCTATTGACTTCAATGGGACCAGTAGCTTGAGTAAAGATTTTAGATTGAGCCCTTAATATCTGTATTTTAAAATATGGAAAATATCATACTACAATGAAGCAATCAGTCAGCAGCCTATGTGCTCCAGCAACTGGAAAGGATTGAAAGTCAGTGAGTAGATAATTATTCAAGGTCAAACCTTTCTAGTTTGATGCCAGAAAAAAAAAAAGCAAACAGTGAGGGTTAGCCAATACTTCACAAACACTTGTTTAAGGATTTCCTAATTACTATAAGTGGTTCCTCCAGCCCTGGCACTTAAAAGGCAGTTTTATATGCATGATGTCATCTTTTCTTCCCATTATCTCCGCAGTAAATTTCCAGAATTAAGAAAGTAAGCAAGAAAAAATAGTCACAACAAGGACTATTTTTCATGTTCTCTTCTGTTTCAGAAATGAATTTCTTATATTGCAGATCAAAATGGCAAACTGAAATATGGATCCATTAGCTGTTAAAATCTATAACAATGTCTTGTCCAAAATATTAAAATGCAATTATCTTCTATATACTGCTCCTCAAACAAGGCCTTTTATTATGCATCGTAGCACAATTTCATTTGTCTTTTAACTTTAAAAATATGGACAGAACTCACAAGCTGGCCACCTAAAATAAATTGCAAAACAAGAGTTTTAAAATTCCTAAAGGCAAATCAAGTAGGCAATATTTGTTATATTGTACAATGCTGGATCATGAATCTTCAGGACACATGGGAAAAACTAATGTATTCAATACACTAAATTGAAAAAAAGTGAATTAAAGTCTTGATGCTAATTTAGGGGCCGATCCAAAGCTAAATGAAGTCAACTGGGTTTTTTTCATTTACTTCAATGCTATATGGATCAGGAGCTTAGAAATCAGTTATTGCTACTCATGACCAATGGATGAAGAATGGGTTTTTCAGAAGTGCTCAGCAGTGGTCTGACACTGCTCCCACTAAAATCAATGGGAGTTTTACCACTGAGTTCAATGGAAGCAGAGTTAGGCCAATGCTTTGGACATTGCCAATGCAAATGACTACATCATTCGATTAGTATTTTACACATGGTAATGTTACAAAAGAGAAATCAAATTGAAACTGATTACTGTCTGTAAAATGCTATATTTCAATTTGAAAGCAAAAAGCTTTTTACATAGATTCATAGATTTTTATGGCCAGAAGGGACATTAGATCATCTACTTTGGCCTCCTGCATGACACAGGCCATAGAATTTCATCCAGCCACTTTGAATTGAATTTTGTTGAGATACCTACACAAACTAAAAATAATTACATACAGATTTCAAAGAAGAAATTTTAGTCTCAGAGCATCCTCCATTTTGTGAAGGCAAATAATCAGCTACCTCTCCTTTCACAATGAAAACGCACTTGCACAAACACATCTACTTACATAGGTAATAAAGCAAGGTCCCTGATTGAATGCAAGGCTGTAATTCAGCAAACAAGCTCTCCTGACAGTGTATTAAACAGTAACAAATAAATATGAAACCAAAGAACAAAGTATACCCTGATGTTTCAAATGGGCCCATCCATTGCTATTTACATGACCATGCATAAGGTATCACAGATATACATTGGTTTGTTTTTACAGGCAAATGGCTGTTGAATTAAAAATATATCACCTAAAAAGATATTTATAATGTTTAGAGGGAGGAGTTAGAAGAAAACATCTTTCTGAAAAATTAAATTTCCTGTGTACTGAGAAACTTTATTTTGTATACATTATACAACACTTGACTGCATGCACTTTATCACCTTCAGTGGCTACCAAGTATCCATTTTCCACATGCATCTAGTTGCCATCTCTCACCTGGAGGAGCTCTCTCTCTCTCTCTACAAAGCTCATATGTTTCCTTTTCTGGTGGCCAATTTACCGACCACACTTTCCCTGCAAGAACGCCAACTGATTTCTCAGATTTCATTTTATCATAGGAGGGGTGGAACTGAAGAGAACTGGGAGGGAGATCATGAACAAGTCTGAATGAATTTGCTTAATCCCTGCAGACTGAAGGTGAAGGAACAGACCTCTTCAATTTGGAGCAAGAGGGCAAGAAGAGGAAAATGAAGGGAGGGCAGGAGTGTAGGGGAAGAGAAGGTGAACCTCCATGGGTTCTGCTCAGGTGCCTTACAGAATCTGGGGTCTTCCTGAGGTATATACAAATTTTAAATAATAATGGAGGAAACCGATAATACAGGAGAAATATTGTTAGGGAAGCAGAGGATAGACACAGAGGTGAGTGACAACAGGAAACAAGGTCAGTGAAGGACTATAATTATGTGGAACAACAGGAGGGGGGGCAGAAAGCATTGTGGGTAAGAAGAAAATACACTCGGAGAAAAAGAATGGAAGATTAAGAAAGGAACCAATTCCAAAACAAGAGAAGGCAGAGCCAGAGGAACACAAAGAAACATGGAAAAAAATCCATCATACCATACATTCCTCTCCTCAGGGCCACACATAAAATGCTGCCACCCAAAAAGCATATTTAGGCATTCCTATTATCATTAATTAAGCACCCTTAGAAAAGCTCAACTCTATACAAGATAAAGTCATACTTCCTGCATCAAGGATTTTACAGACTAAGACCTTGTCTATACTACACAGTTTTGTTGACAAAAGTCAGGGTTCGTCGACAAAACATTACACACTACAATGCTACTTCCGCCGACAAAACTCTTCTGCTTTGCTGACAAAATAAAACCACCTCAGGGAGAAGCGTAGAGCTTTTCATGGCAAAGTTACATTGACAAAGAGTTGGTGTAGATACCGCGCTTGGTTATGTCACTGTAAATGGCCTCCAGGAGGTGTCCCACAGTGCCCATCCTGACCGCAGTGGTCAGTAGTTCAAGCTCCCCTGCCCTGCACCCAGGCACCCACTCCTCCCCCTGCAAAGGCCCAGGAATTTTTGAAATTCCACTTCCTGTTTGCTCAGTGTGGAGAGCTCACACTGCATCTTCCCAGCTGATTTACTCTCCTGCTTGGAGCACACCTGAGTTGTTGGATCTGTTAGCACTGTGGAGAAAGGAGGCTGTGCAGACCCAGCTGTTGTAACTTCGATACCCACGCACAGATTTCTCATGTCTTGATGGATAAGAGATACAAACAGGACACGCAGGAGTGCGAAGACCAAGGAGCTGAGGCAGGCGTACCAGAAGGCAAGGGAGGCCAACCATTGCCCCACATTTCCTGGTGCCCTACACAGCTGCGTGCTGCTCCAGCGGCCAGCCCAATCCCCCAGCCCGCTGAGCTGGCCAGAGCTGCCCTGCTCTGCTCTTCCCCAAAGCCCCCGCCCCGCCTCTTCCCACCCCTACTCTGCCCCAGCCCCACCCCCGCTCTACCCCTTCCCTGGAGCTACATCCTGGGGGACCGCAGCGGGGTCAGGCCCGCCCTGCAACCACCAGGAGGCAGGAAGTGGAGTGACCCAGCCCCAGCCCACTTCACTCCACCAGCTCATGCTGCCCCCTATCCCCCAAGCCTGCTCCTTCCCCCTCCTCCGCTGCAGAGGCCTGGGGCCAGCCTCCTCCCCCCCCCGAGGGGCCTGCGTAGGGCACCAAAATGTCTAGGGACAGCCCTGACTGCGATCTACTTTGCCTTCCCACAACTCTTAAATTCAGAAGGTGATGATACCTACCCAGAGTGCACTGCTCTCACTGTCGATGCTAGAGCACCAAGTGTGGACGCGCACTGCCGACAGAAGGAGCATAGTGTGAACATGCACAAATGATGTAATTATATTGGTTTTTGATTGTTGGCTTAACTTGCATTGACAAAAGTCTGGAGTGTAGCCAAAGCCTGAATCAGAAAAAGAACATAGCTCCGATACATGAGACCGGCTGAGGGATCTGTCTGTCTGTCTATGGTATTTCCAGAGTTCCCCTCTGGTCCTTCTTTTCCTTTTATATATATGTTCATCCATCTATTAGGTGTGTAATCTAAGGGCTTGGCTACACTTGTGAGTTACAGCGCAATAAAGGAGCCCCGGGCGCACTAGCTCACTACCCGTCCACACTGGCAAGGCACGTAGAGTGCTCTGTCTCCATGGCTACAGCGCTCCTGGTACTCCACCTCAGTGAGTGGAATAACGTTTGCTGCGCCCCCGCTGGAGCACCGCGGCGCCAGTGTGGACGCCCTGGTCTGTTAGTGCGCGCTGATTCGTCTCCAGAAAGGTCCCACAATGCCTGCGCTAGCCCCTCTGGTCATCACTTTGAACTCTACGACCCTGCCCTCAGGTGACCAACCGTCAGATCTGCCCTTTAAATTCTCTGGGAATTTTGAAAGTCCCCTTCCTCTTTGCTCAGCCAGGCGTGGAGTGCTCTCAGCAAATCTTTCCAGGTGACCATGCCTCCACGCAGCAGGTGATTCCCAGTATGGAGAAATGGTGAGGTGCTGGACCTCATCAGTGTTTCAGGGGAGGAAGCTGTCCCGTCCCAGCTGTGCTCCAGCCACAGGAATTATGACATAGAATCATAGAATATCCGGGTTGGAAGGGACCTCAGGAGGTCATCTAGTCCAACCCCCTGCTCAAAAGCAGGACCCATCCCCAATTAAATCATCCCAGCCAGGGCTTTGTCAAGCCTGACGTTAAAAACTTCTAAGGAAGGAGATTCCACCACCTCCCTAGGCAACGCATTCCAATGTTTCACCACCCTCCTAGTGAAAAAGTTTTTCCTAATATCCAACCTAAACCTCCCCCACTGCAACTTGAGACCATTACTCCTTGTCCTGTCCTCTTCCACCACTGAGAATAGTCTAGAACCATCCTCTCTGGAACCACCTCTCAGGTAGTTGAAAGCAGCTATCAAATCCCCCCTCATTCTTCTCTTCCGCAGACTAAACAATCTCTGTTCCCTCAGCCTCTCCTCATAAGTCATGTGTTCCAGACCCCTAATCATTTTTGTTGCCCTTCCCTGGACTCTTTCCAATTTATCCACATCCTTCTTGTAGTGTGGGGCCCAAAACTGGACACAGTACTCCAGATGAGGCCTCACCAATGTCGAATAGAGGGGGACGATCACGTCCCTCGATCTGCTCTCTATGCCCCTACTTATACATCCCAAAATGCCATTGGCCTTCTTGGCAACAAGGGCACACTGCTGACTCATATCCAGCTTTTCATCCACTCTCACCCCTAGGTCCTTTTCCGCAGAACTGCTGCCTAGCCATTCGGTCCCTAGTCTGTAGCTGTGCATTGGGTTCTTCCGTCCTAAGTGCAGGACCCTGCACTTATCCTTATTGAACCTCATCAGATTTCTTTTGGCCCAATCCTCCAATTTGTCTAGGTCCCTCTGTATCCTATCCCTGCCCTCCAGCGTGTCTACCACTCCTCCCAGTTTAGTATCATCCGCAAATTTGCTGAGAGTGCAATCCACACCATCCTCCAGATCATTTATGAAGATATTGAACAAAACCGGCCCCAGGACCGACCCCTGGGGCACTCCACTTGACACCGGCTGCCAACTAGACATGGAGCCATTGATCACTACCCGTTGAGCCCGACAATCTAGCCAACTTTCTACCCACCTTATAGTGCATTCATCCAGCCCATACTTCTTTACCTTGCTGACAAGAATACTGTGGGAGACCATGTCAAAAGCTTTGCTAAAGTCAAGACACAATACATCCACTGCTTTCCCTTCATCCACAGAACCAGTAATCTCATCATAGAAGGTGATTAGATTAGTCAGGCATGACCTTCCCTTGGTGAATCCATGCTGACTGTTCCTGATCACTTTCCTCTCATGTAAGTGTAATATCTTCGGGCAGATATCAAGGGCCATGCTGGAAAGGGGCCAGGACCGGGACGCACTGTGGTGCATGGTTAAAGTGACCCTTTAAATGGCCAAAAGCACACTCCACAGTCATTCTGCACCGGCTCAGCCTGTTGTTGAACCATTCCTTGCTGCTGTCAAGTCTCCCTGTATAGGGTTTCATGAACTATGGCATCAAAGGGTAAGTGGGGTCTTTAAGGATCACAATGGGCATTTCAACTTCCCCTATGGTGATATTCTGGTCTGGAAAAAAAGTCCCGACTTGCAGCTTCCTGAACAGGCCAGTGTTACGAAAGATGGGTATGTGATGCACCTTTCCGGGCCAGCCTGTGTTAATGTCAATGAAATGCCCACAGTGATCCACAAGCACCTGGACAACCATAGAGAAACAGCTCTTCCAATTAATGTATTTGGAGGCTAGGTGGGTTGGTGCCAGAATTGGAATATGCATCCCATCTATCGCCCCTCTGGAATTAGGGAAATCCATTTGTGCAAAGCCAGGCACAATGTCATGCACGTTACCCGGAGTCACGGTTTTTCTAAGCAGGATGCGATTAATGGCCCTGCAAACTTGCATCAACACGATTCCAACGGTCAACTTCTCCACTCCAAACCAGTTAGCAACCGATCAGTAGCTGTCTTGAGTTGCCAGCTTTCAGATTACAATAGCCATCCGCTTCTCCACTATCAGGGCAGCTCTCAGTCTCGTGTCCTTGCACCGCAGGGTGGGGGCGACCTCCTCACACAGTCCCATGAAAGTGGCTTTTCTCATCTGAAAGTTCTGTAGCCACTGCTCGTCATCCCAGACTTGCATGACAATGTGATCCCACCACTCAGTGCTTGTTTCCCGAGCCAAAAAGCAGCGTTCCACGGTGGTGAGCATGTCCATGAATGTCAAACTCATGTCATATGTATTACTCGAGTCGATATCATCGTCGGAGCTTTCACTGTCACTTTAGATCTTAAGGAATAACTCGACTGCCAAACGTGATGTGCTGGTGAGACTCGTCAGCAGACTCCTCAGCAGTTCGGGATCCATTCCCACAGACGGAAAGGGAAGACAGAGCGTGCAGTACAAAAACTGCTGAAAGATTGCTTCCGTCCACATTTGGCGCCAAGGGAATGCTGGGATGTCAACCGATACATCATAGGGCATTGGGACAGGACCCAGAATGTCCCGCACGCTCCGCCTGCTTCCCACAAGCCACAGCGCCAGAATGGGAAGAGGTGCTCTGTGGGATAGCTGCCCACAATGCACCGCTCCCAATGCTGCTGCAAGTGCCGCAAATGCGGCCACACCAATGCCCTTGCAGCTGTCAGTGTGGACAGACTGCGGTGCTTTCCCTGCTGCGCTCTCCGAAGGCGGGGTTAACTCTCAGCACTCTACATCTGCAAGTGTAGCCATGCCCTAAGAAAGGCTTTGCAGAAAGCTTGAGATGGTGAGGAGTGTCAGAAGCCAATCATCTGAACTAAGGGAGGAAATCTAATAAATTAGAAGTGGGCAAAAAGGTGAGAATTGGGAACGGATGGATCCTGCCCTGTGTTCTGGTGGGTAGCACGCTGTAGGAGAACCAAGCTAAACTCTTGATGCTGGAGCACACTGGGGGTTTAGGGTGCTGTGTCTGAAAGCACTCAGTCTGCCTGAAAAGGAGGTGGGAGTTGGGACTGTGCCTTGTCTCGCTCATTAATGACTATACAACTCAGCCTGCTCAAACAGCAGCAGCAGCAGCAAACAAAGAGCCGAGGAAGCTTATAATAATGTAGGGTTGTCAGGGTTCCTTCCCCACTCTGAACTCTAGGGTACAGATGTGGGGACCCGCATGAAAGACTCCCTAAGCTTATTCTTACCAGCTTAGGTTAAAACTTCCCCAAGGTACAAACTTTGCCTTGTCCTTGAACAGTATGCTGCCACCATCAAGCGTTTTAAATAAAGAACAGGGAAAGACCACTTGGAGATGTCTTCCCCCAAAATATCCCCCCAAGCCCTACACACCCCCTTTCCTGAGGAGGCTTGAGAATAATATCCTAACCGATTGGTTACAAAATCATCAAAGACCCAAACCCCTGGATCTTGGAACAATGGAAAAACCAGTCAGGTTCTTAAAAGAAGGATTTTATTTAAAAAAAAAAGAAAGGTAAAAATCATCTCTGTAAAAGCTGGATGGAAAATACTTTACAGGGTATTCAGATTCAAAACACAGAGGATGCCCCTCTGGGAAAAACCTTAAAGTTACAGAAAACAGGAATAAACCTCCCTCTTAACACAGGGAAAATTCACATAAAACAAAAGATAAACTAATCCGCCTTGCCTGGCTTACCTATACTGGTTGCAATATTGGAGACTTGGATTAGGATGGGTTGGAGAAGATGGCCTCTCTCAGTCCCAAGAGAGAACAACCACGTAAACAAAGAGCACAAACAAAAGCCTTCCCCCCGCCAAGATTTGAAAGTATCTTGTCCCCTTATTGGTCCTTTGGGTCAGGTGCCAGCCAGATTAGCTGAGCTCCTTAACCCTTTAGAGGTAACAGGATGTTGCCTCTGGCCAGGAAGGATTTTATAGCACTGTATATAGAAAGGTGGTTACCCTTCCCTTTATATTTATGACAAGAGTCCATTTCTTTATCATAAACAACATTTCCGATCATTTCAGCTTTGTGTGTATAAATCATTAGTAATATAAGTAAAACAGAGGAAAAGCAGGTATGCAAAGTATGGGGCTAAGTGAGGCAAATGTTTCATAAGGAGAGATGGTCTCCACAAGGCGTAATGGCCACCTCCCCAACTGACTGAAGAGTGACATTGAGCAGCTCCCATTCATCGCTAGCTGGTTAGCAGTATGATGGTCATGTCATGGAGCTTCCAAAGCATAATGTAGCACAACCAGGGGGACTGTTGTGGTATCTAAAAGGTAGGGCCCTTCCTATCCCAGTAGAGAAAAATAAAGGGAAAGCTTTGTGCTGTAATTCTTTTTCATACTTCATATCCTTTTCCATTTAACTTTTCCCTTGCCCTCTTCAGCTTTGCCAATAGGTACAGAATCAGCATCTAAAATCTTAATGGGTTCAGCTAAAACAGAAAGTAATTATTCAGAAGAGATTAAACATCTGACACTCTTTGGGGAGAGGAGGGCCCAGGTTCAGTAGGGAAACAACCCTACAAAATGTTTGTATATTGGAACAAAAGGAGGCATTCAGCTCCTTCAGTACAATCCCTTCAGAATTCCCCTGTGCATCCCCACATCTCCCCCATCACTTGCCAAAGCAACAATCAAATAAAATTAAGGTATTATTGTTTTAAAAATAAGTAAATGGTTTCTTCTACCTTTTTAATGTCCACCTCTTAGCATAACAAAGCTTTTCATAGCTTACTAATGGCTCCCTGTCACTAGTGCTGAGAACTATTATCACTGCTCTGCCCCTTCACATGGGCCTTTCAAACATCACTGTTTCACTTAATTCTTTCACCTCCTTCAGTTCAAATGCAATAAAAACCTTTCACTGGCTGACAACTAAAAAGGCAGAACAGCCTCCAACTGCTGTATAATTCAGGAGGGTTCTTTCTCATTTTAATTGGCTGCCTAATTGGAATGTTTATGGGTTCTGGGATAGCTTGGGCTGAAAAGGCAGGGTGAGCAATTATGTGCTCAGCATTCCTATCTGGCAGAGTTAATAGTTTAAAAAAAAAAAGCAAAAAAAAAAAAAGCTAAAGGTCACTGGAATGCCATGTTTTTGTTCTCTAAGAAATACCTTGATTTGAAACAATGTAATCCCCACGTCAGAAATTATGTCAAACTGTGCTTATCCAGTAGCAAGTTTGAGCTTTTGGAAGCCTCTTTGCTCCTTTTTGATGTTAGCATAACATGAGGAACAGGAGGCTATCTGGTGGCTGTCAAGTTTATAACTGCTTGCGCTCTCACTGGCTGGAGATAAGGATGTAAGCAGAGCACTTGATGGACTTGATTAATTCTCTGGAAGGAAGGTTTGTCTTCCTTGGCTCGATGAATGACTTCATTCTAGTAGATGAGGTCACCCAAGTCAAGGCAATAAAGTTTCTGATATTCACATGAAAGCCAGTTTTCAAAGCTGCCAGCCCCTAAAAAGAGAATCACAAGTGTTTCCTCATTTACCTACATTATAGTGGCAGCATCCACACTACTATAGATAAGCCTGGTGTCTCTCCTCTCCAGCACAAATCTGTATTTTCAGTTGTATAATTAACTCCAGAGACTTGGTTAAAAACAAAAAAACTTTTTTGTTTTCAGAAACAAATATATTTGCAAAAGGATTTGCTGAAATGATAGCAGCAAGAAGAGGAGGAGGAAGATTGCTTTCCAGCCTGGATGCTATGTTGTTTGCATTCCTACTGGTCTTATGTGGTTTTAGTTTGAAATATAACTCTGCGGACTGTCCATCCACAAAGCAGACTAGATCTTTATTGTTTATAAATACGTCTTAGGCACAGTTACACTTTTTAAACTAAATGCTTTGCAGACATAGTAACTTTTCCCACAGCAGTTTTATATACAGACCTACATTAACCTTACACTTTATCATTTGCATTGCTAGAAAATGATAAAACATTCTCTCAAGGAGCCAGTAAGGCTTACTGAGTAAAAAAAAAGTATTTTTAACAAGTGTTTAAATACTAGACATAAGCACTGATCCCAAAGGATGGAATCCAGATTAATTTTGTGTCACAATTTGTCATATTTAGCAAAGCTCATTGGGGATTCATCATCAGGGTTCTTAAGGACACTTAGCTTGTGCTGGATCCTTTCCTTCCAGCAAGAGTGCCTGATCTCAGAGGAACAACATAGTTCAATGAATAGGGTATGGGATTGGCACTCAAGAGACCTGGGTTTATTTCCAGCTCTGCCAGTGACATGGAGAGAATGATACTTATTTTTGTAAAGTGATTGAGATCTATGGAGAAAACGCAACGCGTAAGTGACAAATCATGACAGCAGTAAAAGCAGCCTATTCGTCTTCTGTTCCCCAGAGTGTGAAGTGTGGGCACAGCGCCATTCTCTCCCCCTTTTCCCATTGTGGACAGTAGGAGGCGTTGGGACTAGCTTAGGAGAGAAGGAAGAGTGGCCAGTAGGGAGACAGTCTTTTATTAGTAACTCCAAGCAGAGGGCGGAAAGATGCCCAGGGAAGTGGACTGGAGATCAAATAGGAGGTCATTTCTCCTCTGTCCCCACTGTTGTTGAGTGGTGGGATCCAGTGACTGAAACTCAACCAGGTATTTTGAGAAATAGGAGCATAGTGACTGGCACTCTACTAAGTGGAAATCACTGGCGGGTGAGCTCAGTAGTAAGACCCAGAGGATAGGACAGGAGATCTCGTGCATTTCCATAGCATAAGCCAAATAGAGCTTATCTCCTAGACATGTTCCCTTATAGTCATGAGTCAATGGATGAGCTTTCCCCTTCCGTTCATGATAATAGAACACCTTTCTTGCAATTACTAACAGGGAAAAGTTAATATATTTATGTGTTTTCAGCTGTTCACTTCAATGTGTTTTCATACGGTTTGCTATTTATCTGTATCACTCATTACATTGCTCCCCCCAATTATGCTTTTCTCTATTACCTAAGTCCCCTGCTGTAAATACTTCCCTGCAGCTTAGTTCTCTCCTTTTACCCTGCTTCCTGGACACTCTGCCCAGCCACACAGTCATTTTCTCCCCTGTTCCTCTGGACATATTGCCTATCAGCCTTGCTCTTTTCTCCCCAGGATATTCCTCTTCTGCAGGTGCTTGGCAGTTCCAATCCCTGTTTCCTCTCTTCTTATATAGCAATGGTCCCTATTGGAGGCTGCAGGCCTGGCTTGACATACTAAGGCTGGCTTCTTTTTCTAGCTGCTTTTATAGGCCTCCAGAGGTGAAATCCTGGTCCAGCTGGAGCCAATGGCAAAATTCCCATTGACTTGACTGGAGCCAATGGCAAAATTCCCACTGACTTGATTTCGCCCCAGGTTTTCAATTGCCGTCTGGACACCTGTAGAAGCAGCTTAAAATAAATAAATCAATAAAAGAGGAAGAAAGTCAGCACCATATCTCACAAGCCAGCTTTCCACAGACTGCCAGAAAATGCTCCGCAGACCACAGTTTAGGAAACACTGGGCTAGGACATATTTGCAGACCTTCAGAAATAATTTATTTCAGAAATAGCTTTCAGGAAGTTCTCTCAGAAAAAGAATGTCCTGAACCTCACAAATTAGCTGTGACCCCAAATTGTACACCCTGGAGTTTGTCTCCATGCGCGGTCCTATCAAATATACAACAGCCCACATAGTGGGGCCAATTTTGAAATTTTAAGAAGTTCTCCAGTAAATAATACCTGCTTTTCAAATAATTTGTGTTCATCTTTACCTCATAGATTATAACAAGACAATAATGGGAAACTCACAGGAAAGCCTAACTGCACAAGGAAGCCTGATTGCACAAGGGCCCAGATGAAAACTAAGATCCTAAATACCTTTGAGGATCTGTGCCAAGATGTCATTTTCTGGGCAAAGGAGGTTCAGAGAAACCCACACATTTGATAAGTATCCAACTTGTGGGTGCATGTGCAAATCAACGATATACTGAAGTACGCTCGTCTTGATACTTCAGATTTAAACCTAAAATTTAATAATTAAAAAAATAAGCAGAGATAAGGCAGAAACTCTTTGCTTAATGCCTCAGTGATGGGCTACAAGGGGAGGTATATCTCTAAAGTGACTTTATGTGCTGTCAAAAGAACAAGACAGAGTTTAGACCCTATGAACTTCCCTTGCTTCATGACTTTAAAGTAGGAAAAAAATAATAATGAAACACATTAAAGATGTTACTGTAACCATGTTTGTCTATGAAGTTGTTGCAAAAAGCTTGAATGAACTTGACTTAGAATCATAGAAGATTAGGGTTGGAAGAGACCTCAGGAGGTCATCTAGTTCAAACCCCTGCTCAAAGCAGGACCAACCCCAACTAAATCATCCCAGACAGGGCTTTATCCAGCCGGGCCTTAAAAACTTCTAAGGATGGAGATTCCACCACCTCCCTAGGGGGATAACCTTAGGGGGATAACCTTCAGAAGAATCTATTTCAAAGGTTCACTGGACTATAAAAGAGAAGGGCAAAGAACCCCCAGTTATCTTTCACCTAGACAACAAAGGAACCAAGCAGTTTAGACTTTCTGGGAGATCCTGATCCAGGGGTGGTCACCCGTCTTGCTGGAAGGTAGTATATTGAGAATCCTACCTTGAACCAAGACTGTGGTTTTGTTAAGTCTTAGTCTCTAGAGAGTGTTTTTCACTTTGATTTCTTTGAAACCATTTCTAACTCTATCCTTTATACCTGAACCCACTTAAAATTCTGTCTCCTTTTGTTAATAAACTTGTTTTACTTTTGATCTACATCAACCCAGTCATGTGTGTGAACTGATGTGATTGTTAACCCCAGTTAAAGTGATAAGCTGTGAAGTTTCTCTCTTTAGAGGAGCAAATGAACCTTATTATTCCTTTGCATGGTCCAGGAAAGAGCTGGACATTACCGAGCACGTGGCTTTGGGAAAATTCAGGACTGCGGGGTGTTGGGGTCATCTTGCCAGGTGTAATCAAAACTGGTGGAGGTCAGTGTGTGGCTCCGGTGTAACAAACAGGCTGCTGGAGTCAGAGCTGCTGGTCCAGGGTTGCTTATCACACAGACAATCAGCGCATGCTCGTATGCTGGCTGGGAGTGTCCCAACAAGGGAGCTACAGCAGGAGAGAACTTTAAGGCACCCAGGGCTACAGGGCAGCTATGCCACAACCCTTGGACTGATCTGGTACAACACAACCCCTGACAGAACATGATACTGGGTTCAGGGAGAAAATTCTCCATTTGCCAGGTTTTTCCATTACAGGATTATTATTTTTTTGTACTTTTCCCTGAGATATTGACAATGTCTATGACAGGTTACTGGACCATTAGTCTCATCAGGTAGAGCAGAACCTAAAATTCCATTTAACGTAACGCTATTATGAAATATTTTGAGAAGAATGCTGATGCCCTGCCTAATCCCACAGCATTTGGGAGCTTTTAAAAAGGGTATGGACACTGCATAGCATTTCGTGTATTCACCAAGAAGAGAATTGTTGTGCACAAAATTTTCTCATACTTTTCCTCAGCCCCCATTCCAGTTAATCTGAGTAGCATCAAATTATGTTTCATAGGGAGTTTATATGTACAATTCTATTATAAATAAAACACTATTCTCCAAATCTCGCAGTTTTGTGACAACACTGAAAAGTCCCACACTCAAAACTGAAAATTGTCACTTTCCAAATCTGAGCATTGCTTAAAGGGGTAAATAATGTGAAAGAAATCTGCAACTGTAAGCAGGAAAAGGCCTCAAGAGAAGGATACAGATAGATGCTCCTATGTGAGGGTTCAAATTCTCTCCATGAGAAAGAGCTTCTATGAAGTTATAGATTTATACACTTCTATTAGACACTTAATGCATGGTAATTTTTACTGACAACAGAGACTGCATTTACTGCATCATATGCTATTTATGCATATGACTGTTCACTTAAAGAAAGATGTGCCCTGCCTTCTTTCTTCATAATGGTTGTCTCTGACATCTTGACCATCACAGGGTGATCTTTGCAATGATATATGTTAAGTATAAATATATAATAAAGTGAAATTTTTGGCTTGTAAAAAAATAAATAAATCAGAAATTGATAACACATTCAGAGGAAAAGTCAAAATGACCCTTAAAATATGAAATGCATAAACACATAGCTTTGAATTTACGCTACTTAGCATCACATTAAAATATTCAAAATATAAATCAAAATTCAAGAGTATAAGTAATATTCAATTTCAAATTTATGGCATTTTAAAATAAGGTGATTTCCTCAAATGTGCAATAAATCTGGGTTTGTGGAATTGCACGTGCCATCTTAGCATGACAGTTGCTTTATCTACACAGTCCATTGAAGCCTAGTCACTTTATATAATCTGAATTCACAAATCAACTGTCGTCTTCACTTCACTGATTCATTGCTGATGGGGCTTTCACAAGGTAAAAAATCCTTTCCAAGTTGACAAGAGTAATAAATGGAGAGGTGAGTACTGCCTATCCATCCTGCTGTTCTATTGTACTGCCTATAGTGATACATGGCAGAATAAGCTCATAAACCAACCTCATCTTTTGACCTCTGCAGAGTAAATGGAAACAGTAGGGCGTTTATGATGATGACTGTATTTAAGGACCAATAATGACTAGATAAACCTCTGAAATCTAACTAACCTAACAGATCAGGTGGGAAAAATGATGCCTTTGCATCGTGTTAAAGACACAAAAAATGCATTAAAAGTACAACCACAAACCTTTTTTTAAAACCTAGATTGCTGCAGTTTAAAAGGTCTTTTAATGATACTATACATGCAACAACGTTGAGAGACACTGATACAAATGCCCAAATGCATCACCCGACTGCGGTTTTTGATTTCCCAGATTTAGGTAAAAAACAAATATGGAGGTACCAAGCAATGGAATCAGGATGGTGTGGGGCCTCTGTAGCTATATTCTGTCAACTTTTAAAATCATCAAAGGCTAAACCTATTTGTCTTTTTGACCATGCAGTTCCACCGGAGAGTGGGAAAAACAGCTCAAAAGCCAACATGGGTTTGCTAAATCTGAAAACACCAAGAAACTGAACTTGAACTGTTCGATGCAAATGTATTTCAGGACAAATTGGCAGTCTCTCTAAAAGGTGGGAGGATTTGTGCAATATCCTGAACGACAGCAACAAAACTTGCAAGCATTGAACTCAATCTGTACTATCTCCTCATCTAAAATATCAGTGGGATCCCAAGGTCAGAGAACACTGAGACTTCAGTATTAAGGAAGCATGATAATCAATAAGTGATTCCAGTTTGAAGTAATGCATTGAAAAGAACAGTTAAATGGTTTCTTGATATCTCTATTTCTGTATCTAGTAGGAAATTTTTCCTTCAGATAGGTGGGAGAGTAAGTTAGTACTCATTCCAACACAACAAAGGATTATTCTTACTTTTCTTGAATGGGATCATTATATATATATAATTTATATAAATATATACATTTTTACATTATATGTACTTCAAGTTTCAATGCCATCCCATTTATTGTACACACCATTATGCTTTAATAATGCATATATCATCCCTTCAGTATCACAAAGATTGGATCATAATTTAGAAAATCATATGTTAAAGAGTCTCAAGCTACATGCAACAGTAGATAATCATTTAAATCCTTTGGAATACATCATTCAAAATCCGATAAGGTAACATCAAAGGACTTGATCCAGTTCCCATTCAAGCAAATGGAAAAACTCACACTGCTTCAGTGGGAACTGGAAGACCCAATCCTGCAATAGCATTTATCCTGGTGCACACTTCTAGTCTGAGAAATCCCATTGAATTCAGTGGATCCCTTTACTAGGTCAGGTGCTAATACTCTCTATTTCATACACAAACTTTAGCAAAGCAAGGGTAAGAGATTTTTGAAATAACATTAATAACAACACTAATAATAACAACAGCAATACTAATGCAAAATGTATATTAGCCAAAATATAGTAAAATAGTAATCCTGTGGATGAGAGTTGGATATCCAGCTACTATGTTCTTCAGATGCTTTTTGAGAAGAATTAAGTCTAAAACCATATTCTGATGTTCACATTTATTGGAAGATTGCAGTTTTTCCACAGACTATTTGCCAGCCTATAAACAAACAAGTTCACCAGTGGGATTCTTAAAAGTAAGAATTCCCAGACACTTGTGGGAGCAGCCTTTTCCCATATTGCCAGAAGCTTCTGAGAATAGGACACAACATGTCCCCATACTTAGCCCACTACAGCAAAGTGAACACTCTGGACACCAAATTGTAACTCGCTTATCTCCTTAGCACAGAATTAAAGAAGAATCAGAGCATCATGTCAAGATGTTAACAGATGAGGTATTGTACCCAGAAGGAAGGTCCAGCAGTTAGGATGCTGACTTGGGATCAAGGAGACTACAGTTCAATTCCCTTCTCTGCCACAGACTTCCTGTGTGATCTTGGACAAGTCTCTTAGTCTCTCCATGCCTCAGTTGCCCATCTGTAACTGGGCACCTCACAGGAGTGTTGTGAGATTAATATAAAAGAACATAAGAGGCTCTGATACTTTGGTAATAGGGGTCAGATAAGTAACTAAGAGACAACAAACCAATGAAATGGATCACCTAACAGTCCTTAAATCAAGCACCATTAAATTAAACAAAGTACTGAATTAAGCTTTTCCAAAATCAGGCAAGAGAACATTCAACTGTAGGGTTGGTCAGAATGTGGGGGAAAGAGGTGTAAGCAGAGTCAGGATGAGCTCCACCCTGACATCTGGTGGTGAGGTGTGGCAAGTTGTGGAAAAGAACTTCAGGGGCTGATCTCATTTGCATAGGCACACCCACCCCGCCTAGAATGAGTCCATAGCTGCCCAAATGGTCACTTTGGATTTTGTGGGATCCTCAGTGTCTCTGTTATTGGGACAGGAAGAATAAATTGTTATTATCCTGATTATGGGAATCAAGGACAGTGGAACTGTACTCGGACTTTTGTTATGATGGAGGGACTCGCCATCAACAAAGTAGCACTTGCTAGGCAAGGGACATGGGTTCCAAAACTCTGTGAAGGGAAAGAGGCTGGAGACAGATATTAGTACCTGGTGGTGTGGGCCCCTTTGTGAGGGCTGAAACATCAATTGTACTGCAGTCTCTCTCCAGTGTGGAACATCAGAGCTAATTTTGGGTCTATTAGGAGTCTAGCTACAGGTGTTGAGCTGAATTCACTTTGGCCTTATGGTGCACCAGCACTGAGGCTCCCACTACTACAAGCTGAAATCACTGAGCACTGTATTAAGTAGTGGGGAGCCTGAAGATCTATTGCAGAGTGGAGCAGTTCGTGGGACAGCTGGAGAGACTGGTGGAGCAGTTCATGGGATGGCGGGAGCTGCTTGTGGGATGTGGAGCAGTTTGTGGGATGGCTGGTGGAGTGGATCGGAGTGAAGCCCTGTGGAGCTGCGGGGCAGTCAGCTTCAGATCACGTAAAGTACCCCTTAACTCTTCCCCCGCCCCTAAACACACACACACTTTCACCCAGTCTGGGGAGTAACAGTCTGCAGATGAACTTCTGAACTCTGGGGCTGGACTTTTGGGTTGTTGGACTTTTTTGGACTTTGGCTGATTTTTGGGTTGTTGGACTCAAGAACCTGAGGGAAAGGACATGGCCCAATTTGCTGGGGTGGGTCTTTGCTCATGGTTTGGTTGATTAACCCTAGTTGTGGTGTTCTCCCAATTTAATGCTGATGTCGTTTACCTCATGTTATTAAAGATTCTCTGCTACACCGAGACTCTGTGCTTGCGAGAGGGGAAGTATTGCCTCTTTGAGGCGCCCAGGGGTGTGTGTAAGATTTTCCCAGGTCACTGAGTGGGGGCTCGAGCCAGTTTTGCATTTGCTTTGATGAGAGGGAACCCCTGTGTGCTGAACCTGGCCCTGGCTGCTATCAACTCAGCCTGGCAGAAGGGTTACAGAGGTAAAGATCCCCCCTCCTCCCACACACACTTTGCTATTGTTATGGGTATAACAATCCTGTGTCTTGATATTATAAGGTAAAAAAATAACATTTATGTGGTGCCTTTCATTCCAAGGAATATAAAAATATTTAAATTATATACACACACACACCACCACTTAAATGCAGCCATCTCAGGTGTGGAAGGTGGCAACACAGAATTATGCAGAACAGTGAGGTGGAAGGACTCAATAGATCTGCTCTACCGGATAAACCAATGGGGGACTTAACTGTCAATAAAGAAATAGTCATGACTGTAATTGAATTCCTTGGGGTTTTGTAGGATGAAGAATAAAAAAAAATCTGGAAGAAAGAACACTATAAAATACAAAGGAGAAAAGTACAACCATCTCCAATCTTCTCAGTGCAAAAATCAGCATCTGGGTGAGGAGCAGCTGTTAAAGCTGAACCAAATCAGGATTAAGGTGATGTTAGTGTCAAGGGTTAAGTTCCTAGAAAAACTATAATGTCCACCATTATTAAGCTCATCTGCCCTCGGGTTGTTAAACTGACCAGCAACCTGGATCACCTTTTCCAACCTTAGAAGTCCAAGGAGCCATAGTAACATCACTTTCATGTTTGAGTGGCCAGAAGACTGTGCTCAATCAGACCAGACACATGCCAGTCCCAACGTTCCTGAACTCCACACACAATTATTCTAACTCAGTATGAAGCCATATGTGTTGAAAAAAGTGCTGATATATTTTGCATAAATATATAATGAGCATTAAAAGTAAATCATTAGCACCCGGTAAATGGATCCACTAAGTGCTAAGCCCATCTAGTTAGGAACACAGGTTGTTATAAACACATTATACTGGTACTATGCTTTCTGCACTGACTCCCTGCTGAATTTTTTCTCAAAAGCCGTACGTACAACAACAAAAACAACATTATTTTGACAAAGGGCTGTGGAAGCAGTGTTTGGATCCAAATTAGGTTTCAACTATGGTTCAGGTTGTGAGTTCAACTTATAAGTTAGGTAAGAGCTAGCATTCAGGCATAATGTTAAAAGTTCATGAACAGGTCTTACATGATTTCAATCCAGGACAGGTGAAATCTCACAAGATCGCCTTAATTCAACGAATTGCTGCCATCATGCAAATAGACTCTGTTATTCTGTTGTTGCTCAGAAGCAGTCTAATTTTCACCTGCTGCCATGAATGGGCTCTGAGCACATATTAGGTTGCCTCCCAGCTTTCATATGTCACCAGCTTCCTCTGTTAAATTTACTTGCCAGTAAACCACTTCAAGAAATTCAATTGATAAAGTGTTTCCAAGGGGAGAAAAGGGAGTTTTCCTCCAAGATTGCTTCTCATCATGTATATATACAAAAACCAGTTGCTCATACAGTACAATTACTGCACGTGGCCTACTTGGACTTATTTGGAAAGTCAGGTGTTCTATTTCCTAATTAAATTATTCAACAACACATTGATTATAAAGCATTCTGGTAAAACCTAATTAAGAGTGTGATTTGATAAAGCATATTCTGCAGTTTTAGTTTACATTCCCATATGAGTGAGAGTGTATGTGGGGGAAAGACATCATTATTCCATGCTTTGCACATGTTGGGCTTCACAGGTTTTTCTTTCCCAGAGCTGATTTTGAACGGTGTAGAGAAGTACTCTAGGTTTAGATCATATCAATTCATTAACGGCTGGCAATGTTCAGTTCTGATTTTTTTAAAAAAAACCTTAACAAACCTAATAGAAATGCATCATGAAAAGAGCACTATTTCAAGAGTTGGCCCCTGTTCAAGCTGCATATGGTCACATAATCTTTTAAAACGCATGATTCAAGTCTCAATTTAATTATGTAATAGCACAAATGGAATTACACTGCGGATGAAGTGCAGTACTTCAGCTCAGACACATACTGGAGTTGTGTGACTGACCCAAGCTTATTTCATTTGGTCATTGTATTATAGAGCTTAATTTGAATGCAAGTGAACATAGCTAACAACAACTCAAATATGGTATGTTCTTTTCAGCTAAATTATAATCCTTGCCAGTCTGGAATCCCTTATGGTGATAATTTATCAGGCAGTTTACAAACATGACCACAATACAGTATTAACAGGTGCTTCACAGGGATGCATTTGATTTACCACAGGTATTCTTGTACATGCTTAAAAATTTAGGTATGTGTTTCTAAACCATTTTTGTGCGCGCATGTTTAAGTTGATTATGGAAGGGGTCATACACACATCGCTCAGAGGGGCGGGGAGAAGGCAAGAGAAGAGACCCAGCGCACAAGCAGATACAGAGCTTGTAACCACAGTGCGGTGTAGTATTCCACAAGCTCCCCATTTGTGGAAACAGCTGGTCAGCCTATACGTTTCTATTGGCACCCGTCATCACAGTAACTGCAGCAACTCTCACCTTCCACATAAGGGAGATCAACGACAGGGAGGGCATCGCTATCTTCTCTTACCTGTTCTCCACCTCGCCTCTGGACATAAATGCGCACACACACACACACACACACACACCCCTGCGTCAAGCACCCTTTACATTTAGTATGTTGGTCAATGATTGTCATCAGACCTGTTAATTGCCCCAGATCAACTCCAACAAAACAACTTGGCTCTTCACTTGTTGTGTAATTTTGCTTATACTCAAATGCATAGGGAAGGAGGAGAGAGGAACAAGCCGGGAAAAGAAAGCTGTGAAGCTGATGTTCACATACTCCGTAGCTGGGTAGCTCTTAACTTTGTGTTCTGGATTACAAGAGAACTTCCTGCAGGAATTCTTCTGCAATAAAACTGTTTGGATTTTTTTTTTAAATGAAAGGCAAGACTTTGGAGAACAATTCAGAAACCTGTCCATACCCTCTAGCTAGTCCTGCAAGAGCATGCCCCAGATTTGGGAAATACTGCATCAATGATTGTGATGTGCTCTGATTCTATAATAATGGAGGGACCATATAGAGCAACACGGGCAGGTTCTGCTCAGTAGAGATGAAGCATCCCCCCAATCTCTTCTCCTAGATATCATCTTTATGTTCAGGGATACACCTCTTGTTGATGGATCAGTAAGAGAAGCAGTGTGAGCATGGCCCTGGGACAAAGACAAGAAAGTGAGCTTCTTCTGGGCACAGGGCTGGATGAAAAGCCGACTTAGATTTTTGGACAAGGAAACTGTCTCCTGTTTTTTGTTCTTCCTGTTTTCCTCTTGTGCAGAAATGGTGTACATTCTTTGTAAATAAACAAAGAAATGCCTTACTTGTATTATCTATTTCTTCTCTTAATGGGGTGGGAGGGGACCCAACAAGACCTCAGATATGACCATATTGTCAGACCCACAGGCAACATATTGCCCCACTGGGCTATACAAACCCATAACAAAAAACTTTCCCAGCCCTGAAGAATTTACAATCAAATTATGCAAGAGATTTGAATACCTGGTAAAGAGAAGCCACGACTGAGAATTAGCAGGTGCAAGGATTGAGCACATTGGCAAAGCTGTTTGAAGAAACTTCCACAATACATAGCCTGCACATTCCTGGTTCAAGTCAGAGATATTAAACCCTCACTTTCTTAACCACTAATTTAACCCCAAAGCTTAAAGAGACCCCCCCCCCCCACAAGGCCAGGATAGCACAGCATGTAGAGAGGGGGCTGCGGCTCAGTCTTTCTTGCTGAAGAAATGGCATTAAGAGGTTTCAGAAGCACTCACAATTTTTGCACCCAGGGCAGCTGATAATTGTGAGTATAGCAAGGGCCAAATCCAGTGTAGCAAGGGCAAGAATATTCTCATTTACAGTTCACCTCAGTGGAGAGCCTGGCACTAAAGGTGATCCGAGCTGAAAGAAACTTAATTCCACACCCATAACATTCCTCGAATATGGTTTCTGCCATTTTAGCCACAGACTAAAATTACTTTGCAAGCTGTGAAAATTTGAAAAAAATATGGTAACACTATAGAGACCATGATTTTTTATGAGGTTTTTCATTGTTCAGCATGTTTTAACAAAAATTTTGCACAAACATATTTCGCTATGATGCATTAGACTTCACTCTTCAAAGGGTTTATCTATCTCTGATGGGCTGATCTAACCTTTACAAGCAAGAGGAGTGCCTGGGCAATATTCAAGGGTGTTGATTCTTTCAAATAGGAGCCATTTAAGCAGAGAGGGGGGTACGAGGAAATAGTCAGGCTCAGAGAATTTAATGTGGACATTTTCAACCTTTTCCTTCTCTTCTTTCTCACCTGATGAGGCATTTACCTTCTGAAGGCTCTGCATGTGTATTTCAGGTTTGAAAACACATGGAACTGGGTCCAGAAACAAGCAGAGAGAACTAGGGTAGAGCTTTGACCCACAGACCACCCACAGGGCTCTGTACTCGCAGAAGACTTTGTGGAAGACCAAGTACAGGACATTACAATAGACTAATCTGGGAACAACAAAAGTGCAGATGACTCATCAGGGCCATCCTTAGGATTTATGGGGCCCTATGCAGAATTATTAAACTGGTGCCTCTCCGGAGGAAGACTGCACCAGCCAGCTGTGGTGGGAGCCTGCAGGAAGGGTCAGAACAGGGATTGGAAGAGGTGTGGCGGGGTAGACACTAAGACCCAGGGGTACCCCAAATTTTTGGGTGCCCTACACAGCCGCGTATGCGGCGTATGCCTAAGGATGGCCCTGTGACGAATATGGGGTCTACCTTAGAGAAGAATGGTTGAAACTCCTCGGCCAGCTTAGACGACAAAAAAGGTGCTGTAGCTACCTGGGATTAGCAATGGATTCAATGGAATCCTGAAGCTGAAAATTATCATGGTGAAAGATAAGCAAACATCCTCTGCAGATGGAGCAGAAAATGCTTCCACTCGTTCCTCCAAATTCTCCCCCCAATGAAATTGCCATCTCAGGCAAATGAAGACACACAGTTTGCCTTAATATAGATTCTTTGGGTGGGGGGTGGGGTCAGACACCAAGAAAGTAACGGAGGTGATAGAATGTGGGTTAGATGACAACACTGAGCATCATCAACATAGTGAGGATACGGCAGCCCAAATGTCTTACAGTTTACACCAGCATGAATAAGCAGCTGAGCTCCTGGGGAAGATAACAGTTACTTAGTGCTACCATGTGGTATCTCAAAGTGCTCAACAAATACTAATTAATTAAGTCTCAGCCTCCCTCCCACCGCCTTTTGGTCAAGCATGTGTACACAGAACTCATTTTATAGATGGGTAAACTGAGGCACCAAGGGGCCAAAATGATTTGTCCAGGTTACACAGTCAGTAAGAATGTGACCTAGACATTCCACGCTCCCAATCTTGTGCTGTAACCACTAGACCACACTTCCCTCACCAATGTGCAAATATATTCTCAGCTCATCGCACATCGCTATGTACTTAGCACTAGTTATATGCCATCTTAATTTTGAACATGGGAGTATTCATATGGGACTTCCCTTCTCTATAAAGTTAATCTTGTGCATAACTGTTGGCAGGACTGGGGCCTTAAACACTGTGATTAAACTAAGTCTATAGTTGCAAGGCAAATTAAAATAATCTCAAAAAGTGTAAATGTAGATAACTTATAATGTGCAGTAACATCAACATAATCAAATTCTTTTTGTTTATGTGTGATCCTATAACCACTGAGACTTTTTTAGTCACTTTCAAAAATGCCTGAAATTTCCTCTGTAAAATTAATGCACAAGATCAGAAAACTCTACCTTAGCGAATACAAAAGGCCACTCGATTAGCTACAAATAAAAGCCCCTCAAGCTAAAATGAATACGGTTTAAGCGACTTCAAATTATTTTCCCGCCCGATAAAGCCATTATCACATTTACAGCGTTTACAATGCAGAACTACAGTCCTTTGATCATCTTATAAAATTAATTGATCTTGCTTATCTATTGTACTATTTTAAATCATTTTAATTGAGGGTATTAGGAGAAGTAATGGTAACAACCAATGCATTTATTAGCTACTGACGTTCAAGGCAGCAATGCCATTTTCATAATCTGAATTTCTCGATAGCAAAATTCCATTCTTAATGGAATTTACATATAGATCACCCCTAGCCACAAATAATTTACTGTTACTTTAAGTCCTAAAGGACAGGCAGAAAAACTGTGAAAAATCACTCCAGCCATACTTAATTTTAATTATTCTTTTAAATCAGATAGAAACCCTGAAATTAAATTCTCATAATTAAATAGAAATTAAAAGTTTCTAAAAGCCTTATTTTCAACTCCAATTTTAAATGCAAATGACCACGTAGGAGAATAAAGTTTTTCCCCCTTAAAAACTGTGGGTAATATTCATCTACAGTTCATAGCTAGCCACAAAATTCCTTACTAGGCCCACACCACCTGATCCTATAGAACTCCTAATTTAGGCAAATGCTTCACAAGAAGGGTCACAGCAAACATTCGCAGTCTCAAATTTCTAGGCCTACAGCATGGCTTCTTCTAATGCCTGGAGAAGCTCACTGGGTCTACTGGAAAGAAGAGCTCTCCACATTTACCTGGTAGATTACCAGCTCCAGATGGCAAACACAGTACCTGTAGCATTCAGATATAGTGCACATTGTAACAGTTAAGGTAAGGACTTTCTTTCCTTCTTAAAATGGGTTTTGCCTGGGAACAGTTCATCAGTCATAAAGCACAACCTTTATCAGTACTAGCAGACAAAAAATGAAGCGTCCAACATGTCAAATCAACACTAGTGTTAAATCCCCTTTGGAAATGTGGATGACTATATTTAAGTATAGCTAATCATCTGGCTTACCCTTACAGTTGGATGTGGGCTCTAGGACCCTGTGAGAGGTGAGAGGGTCGCAGAGCCAGAACGTCTACACCACAGCTAAACAGTCCCTTAGCCCAAGCCCTGCAAGCCCAAGTCAGCTGGCTTGGGCCAGGCATGGATGTCTAATTGCAACGTAAACATACTATATGATGCCACCATCATAACACAGAACATTTTTTCCATCTTTTCTCAGCCCAAGGTCTTAGGTAGGACAGAGAAGCATTTGGGGAATAGGAAGGCAAAGGGGTAAGTGGTGGAGACTTAGGAACAGTTTAGATAAACTTTACTTTAAAGGAACTAAATGGGCTTGTAGAAGGGCAGTTGAGTAGGGCTATTAAGATCTAGATACAAATTAAAAACAAAAAATTAAACTAGGAAGACTTGTGCCAGTTGATACCCTGGCATCTTGCTTTTGTGTCATATACTTTTCCAATCACCCTTCCTGTGCTTTCTTTGCAGACTGTAAGCTCTTCAAGGCAGAGACTTCGTCTGTAGTGCACCTAGCACATTTTGAGGGCGGCTACCATTTAAAAGAACCTGTTAATATGAGCGATAAGAGCTTCCAACCTCTCAGAATAGTTTTGTTTCCAGATCTTTTTCCCCTCGGTGAGACAGAAATGAGTTGAAAAACAGGCTACTGTATCCTAATACAGTTTAGGTACAGGTTGAACAGAGGATTATTAAACAGAAAACATAAAGAGCATTTTGTGACTTAGAAGGGTAGGACTCCAGCAAACAACTTTGTGCTCAAATTCTTAGCCAGACTGTTTCTTCCTTATGCATTTCTTGCAAAATGTTCCATCTCACGGCTATCCCTACACGAACAAAAAAAAAAAAAAGTGTGTTTATACCTCGGGATAACTAATGCATATTAGCTATGCCACTGTAAAAAAATGGTAGACGCAAGGTACTTTATTTTTTTACCATGTGGTAAAATAGATGTGATTAACTCTGGGCAGGAGAGTATGGTGCTGACCTCACAAACTCTACAAGTGCCTTGTCTCCACTTGGGATTTTATAGCAAGATAACTATTGTGAATTTGTTATCTCTCGCTGACTTTGTGTCAATGAAGACAAAGCCTTAGTTGCAAAAGACACGTCTTAGTCCCATGCCACATTACGGGCCTTATTTTAAATGCTAAGCATGGTTCTGGGGGTTGAACAAATGAGTTCTCATTGTTTATAGCTGCCTTGCAATATGAAAGGAAGCACACTCAAATTCAATGACCCTCTCAAACACAAGAGCTAAATGACAGGTTTAGGAGCAGCAGCCATGTTAGTCTGTATCCGCAAAAAGAAGGAGGAGGACTTGTGGCACCTTAGAGACTCAGCATCCGATGAAGTGAGCTGTAGCTCACGAAAGCTTATGCTCAAATAAATTTGTAAGTCTCTAAGGTGCCACAAGTCCTCCTTTTCTTTTTACAAGAGCTAAAGTGTCTACTGTTAAAGGCCCATGAAGCTTAAAAGCACTTATTACTTCACCTAAGTACTTGATTAACTGAGGTAAGTACACTGGCAATGGTTCTTATCCTCTTTTGCTGTTTCCAATCTCACAGAATACCAATCTATTTGAAATTAATCCCAAAATACAATTTACTCATTAATCCAAGGATACTATAAACCATAGCTTTTTATAATCATACACATTTCTCATGATGGTTCAGATATAAGCTTCACTCAGGAAAGACACAGGTGGAAAGTGGAGAAAATCCACTAGTCTCACTTCCAAAAGCAACATGCAAAAATTAGACTGGCCTAAACCATTCTGTTTGTTTCCAAGCAGCAAGAATTGCAATGAAATAACTAGTTTTGGAACCTTAATATGTCACTTCTCATGCTGGGAATTTCTAGCATGTGGAAATGTAATCTGTAGCGTTAGTAGACTGTATTTTGCAATAGTACCTCTAAGCACAATACATATTCCATTGCAAGAGATTTCCTGTGCGGGGGAGAAAAGAACAAGCAAACAGCAAAGCAGGAACAAATCTCAGACCAGAAAAAGTACTGTATCACCAGTATGACAAATCTGGATTTATGCCATGATACTAAATCCAAATAAGTGTGCTTTGTCAGAGTAGTTAAAAGAACCCCATCTCACTGTCCTGCCAAACTTCTGTACAGGAATTGACCTGAGGCTAGTAACAGTCATGACATGCCTCTGATGTAATGTGCCTTAATATAGCCTTGAAGTTGCAGGCTTGTAAAGGAATAATGTGAAATTCAGTCAGACAGCTATATACACATGGTTCTCTTTTTACATTCCTTGACCAAGGGACCTGGTATCAACTAAAACAAAAAGATGTACGAGAGATTTAGTCTGCTTGAGATAAAATTCAAGCACTCTCTTAAAAATGCTGTTTGCAGAGAAAGGATTTGCTAGGAAAGATAACAAGCCATTGGAAAAATACTGACAGGATGATTTACTTAAGGTAGAACGCCAACACTAATTTTAGCAGGAATTTAGGGTGAGCCCACAGCACCAACTTGTACTTCTGAAACTCAGTACTTGGTGGATTAGTCACTAGACCCTGAAGCACAATCTCTCTGTAAGTTGAAATCATTGCCACAGGCACTGAAATCTTCTGCTGAAGAAATGCCACCTCACAGGTGTCAATTGGTTCAAAGGGAGGTTCCATCAGCTTTGTAAAGACCACATTATTAAATAAGAACATTTGGGAGGCTGTTTAGTGGGAGGGTTGCAAGTAAGTAGTACCATCCCTTAAAACCAGCTCACCAAGAGCTGAATGTAGGCTTGAGAAAGACTTCCTTGAACGTTGTTCGACCTTCATACCACGCAAGTGGCCTTGGTAGTGATCTAGGGTGACCAGATAGCAACTGTGAAAAAACGGGACGCGGGGAGGGGGATAATAGGCACCTATATAAGAAAAAGTCCTCAAAAAGGGACTGTCCCTATAAAAACGAGACATCTGGTCATGCTATAGTGACCAACTAAGCCAGTCTGCTATTGCATTCTCTTTGCCAGGAAATGGATAATTAGGAGTGTTGTACTGGACAGTGTTCAATCCATACCCTGAGGTCTTTCTGACATAGTAGATGTGATGTTGTCGCTCCTTATTTGGCAATGTAAAGATGGCCTGATGGTCATCTGGACTATACATTTAAATTAGAGCCAGCCCTTGAGCCAATGAAGTACGTATAAAACTATGCTCATTTCTAGAACATGTATAAAAGTGAAGTCTATTGGACTCAACCTGTAATTTCAGCATGAAATGCCTTTGTATTGACTAAGCACTCCAGGGTTCTTGCCTATGTGGTCCCTATGATTTGCAATGACCACTTTTGGGAAGTTTTTCCACACAGCATGTAACCCATCGTCGTCCATGGGTCTGTCACAGAGATGCAGCGGGAGAGCAACTACACGGTCTGAGATAATTAGTAAGTGATATCCTTTGTAGACGATTCAGGAAGGCTGCCACAGGCACCGTGACCATAGCTGAGGCTATCATGCCCAATATTCATAAGCCATTACCCAAGCAGCCACCCACCAGTTCTGCTGAACTCTTCCCTACCACGTCCACAATAGCCTGGACCCCTTAAAGGGACAAGGTGGGTTTCATCTGAGTAATCGAGACTCTTATGTACTCCAAATATTTTGGCAGGAGAAAAGCTGGGACGCCAGCTCTCCAGTGCAATACTGTCAGAGCATTTGACTCCTGCCCTTGTCAACCAGTCATCTGACATGCATCCTAGTTCTACTTCGATACAAGGCCATGATCACGAAGTGTTTAGCAAATGCTGTTCTGTCAGAAATCTGAGCTACATCCCCATTGTTAACTTTAGCCCTTTACTCATGTTAGCATCCATAGGGCGCATGAGCACATAACTAATCACTTTCCTCTAACAGAGATCTCTTTTTAGATTTTTCTCTGGCCAAATACTGGTCTTAGAGACCCAGGAATGTGCTGCAGCCACCCTGACTTCTTTAATGCCAGGAAATGTCTGGAACAAAGTACTGACACCTTTCACCTCAAGGTACAATTTTGATGGCTAGTTGCTGCGAGGGAGCAGATTTCTGGAATAAGAGCTTTCTTAGCATGATCATATATATCATTGATTGAATGTTTTATTACAAAAATCACCACCACCTATCTGAGGATCTTGTTATTATTTATGTATATTATGATAGTACCTAAAGGCCCCAACTGTGACTGGGGTCCCACTGTGCCAGGCACTGTATATGCACACAGTAGGAGACAGCACCTGCTCTGAAGTGTTTGCTGTCTAAATAGACAAGATACAAGGGGGGAGAAGGGAAGTATTCTCATCCTTGTTTTGTAGATGGGGACCTAAGGAGTCACATAGACTCTCTACGTGGGTTTATAAATAATGTTGCTTGGACATATTACTGTGGCACAAATCCAGACTCCATCAATCACTCAGAGATCACAATTCTCTGACAACAGTAAAAACATCACAAAAATGTAATTCAATCCATTCTCCCAACAGAAATGCCACCAGTCCCTCCCCACGCTGGATGGTATTCTCTAAGGAATTAAACATGATTTTATTTTCTTGTGTTTAGGTTACACTAACCTTATCTTCATTCACCAAGTGGCTTCTCTTCTGTCAAATGATAGGCCCTCAAGTTCTACCAGAATATCCCTGTGGTAATCAAAGGAATATGGGTATTCAACCCAATGCAACTACTGCTCTTCCACCTGCACCTCAGGCCTCAAAAAACACTGAAACATGCAAACTAACTTGCATGTGCACACACGCAAGGAACTCATATACCATTCTGCTCCTTCTAAAGAAGAATCTGAGAACATGCAAGACTTCTTCCACAAAGCACAAAGATTTTTCAGGAAGGCCTACTGCTCAGCAATGGGGGTGGAAGACTGCCCCCTTTTGCGCCATCACATCCCAGCAACAAGATTCACAGTTCAGGGTACGAAACAGAGACTTAGGAGATTGCCCAACCACTAGGCTGTCATATAGAGTGGAAGCAGCGAACCAGTTAGTACATTGGTGCTTGAGACTCAAAAACTGATCATCAATGCACTCTTTGCCCAAATCTACAAGCTGCTCTGTGGTCAGACCCATTGACGCAAATATAATCTGATGTGTCAGTACAGTTATTGCCATGTGGTTAAGAAAGGGTATGGAGCTCAACCCTTGTGTCAGTCAAGTTAGCATGGATCATCCAGCTTGATTCATGAGGAAAAGGACTTGAAGTGTTGGGATAGACACACTGAGGGTAGGAGGGGTGGCTCGCTTGACATACGCGTACAGACACATAGGTCACTTCCAATATCATGGCAGAGCAGTGAAGCGGAGGGTGCCCCTTCATCTCTGAGTGCTGGGACAATGCAGACCATTTCAAGGATTGTCAAACCTAATCTGTGTCTCAGCAAGAGTTTTCAGTTTACAGTCATAGCCCCCAGAGGAAACCGCTCTCATCAGCAAGCTTCCTTCATCATAGTCTCTTACATTCTGCAAGTCTCAGGGATGGCCAGCCACTGGGATCACTGTGGAGGTGACATCCTGGAGTAGATCTTGCATCCAGGTGAATCAATTACTCCCTGAAGCAGATCAGGCACATGACACATGAACCAGTGGTAGATCTCTTCTGGCACACGTAGGGCACCTACTGAACCTGTCCCTCTGCTTCTGCATGCTTGTGACACAGAAAAACAGAGAAAACCTATCAAGCAAAATTCAAGACCCAAACAGAGACCTAGCTATAGAAATAGAAAAAATGCAGGTGATAAAGACAAAAATAAATCTGTCACACATATACAAAGTGCCTCAAGGCCTCTTGCTGGCTGAGACCTGCCTCTACAAAAGTTTGCCTTCTTTTCATTCTCTCCCTAACCCTCCCCAAAAAGGTTAAATAAATTTCAGCAGTGTGCTGAGGAACTGAGAGGTCCAGAGACACAAAACGATATACCTGAGCAGCAAAACTTGAAAACCTCACCCACGCAAGTGACACAAAAAGAGCAGTTGAGGGGAATGTTGCTAGCCTCTAGACCACCCAGCTAGACACCTCCTGCAGGGGAAACTGTTCAAAGCTCAGAACTTTGGTCTATGCAAACCAAAAACTGTCACATGCATCCTCAGTTCTCCTATAACCATTCCATTTGAACAATACCTACACCCCAGGTGCTATCAAGTACTGCACACAAGATTGCATGATCATCTGTGGTGAGGGAATGAAAGAAAGGAGGTGGCAAGGATAAAGTGTGACAGATGTCACTCAAAAGCAAACACTGTGATTGATTAATGAGCTGCAGCATTGTCTGATTCTAAAAGGGAGCTCCTTAAAGTCAATGCTCATTGTGTGATGGGGGAGGAAGGTGGTCACATGGCAAGGACTTGCAGGGACTTACAAGTGAAAATGAAGGTGGGGGCAAGCATGCTTAATTCCAACTATGATGTGGTGGGGACAGCACTGGTCACAAAATATTTATGTTCATTTTGTTCACAGTATTTTCAGAAAATAGAGAATTTATCAATACATTTTACTCTCCTCCTCCCCCCTACCCAAGCAACAGTGTGTGTTCTTAGGGTGGGGCTTTTCCTATAATATTAGGCTAAGATTTACAAAATTTATTTAACTTGCTTGGGTATAATTTACTAATATCTAAGGCTAGGTAGATTCTTCTTCTTGGTATTTATAACTTTCTGCTGAACCGTTTGGATCGTTGCCTTTTAGCTTAGCATTCCTCTTTTCTCCTCGTTTACCCCACCTGTGAAGACCCATATTAGAACAGAACAGTGTCTACTTATGACCAAGAAGAGATATACGCTTGTTACACTGCAAAAGCTTATACTTGCCCTTGGAAAAAAACAAAAAGCAAAACACAGATTCTATTTTTTTCCTGAATAAAATAATAATATAGGTGGAGCTGGTAGAGCTGCCTACAATCATGAGATCTACTGATGACAAAACCAATGTGAAGCACTAGGTATTTATTATTATTATTATTATTATGACAGATGGTCATTCCTTCAGCAAATCAGACATCATCATATTGCAGGGTCAGGATCGGATATGGTTTGCCTGTGCTTAGTTCTACTAGTTAAGTATAACTAGAACTTCACAATTAACATTTTTCTTTTGCCTGCTAATTAAAATTTCTTCATTGGGCCTTCCTATGACACACTATTACCTTTGCAATGAGCTTGGCAGGATAGCAACATACCTCTTATAGCTATTTTTAACAAAAGGAACCAAAGTAGTCTTCCCCACCCCTCCGTGATTTTCTTTTGTTCTGTGTGTACATATCAGGTTGATTGTTTCACTGAAAACCATTATGCAGAAAATATTTTCCTGAAAAGATTTTCAGTACTTTAACCTGCCCTCTAGTTCTGAAGTACGTGGAAGATACTTAAGGGTCATCTGTGTTATTTTACAAGTGTTATATCTGGTACGACAGGCAAAGACACAACCTTAACCGTCTTTCCGTGGTGCCATTTTGAACTTAACTCTGGTGGCAAAATGTTATCTTTTTGTAATGTGAAACTTGATAGCTTAGTGCTGAAACATGAATTTCCAGTCACAACATAATATCAAAGCGACCATTTATGATGCGTGTAATCATAACCTCTACATAAGGCTCAAAGACTCATTCCACACAACAGATACATACATAAAACACTGTAGTCATTTATGGATGCCCTTTAGCTTATACGTCTAAAACTATTTCAGTGAAATACAGCAAACTAAAAACAGTCTTTTTGAAAAATAAAAAGCACAGGGCAAGGAGCAGTCCTCAAGAAAAGCATTCTAAGGAGTAATAGAAACAATTCGCCTTATTCCTGTTGAAATTATGTGACTGAAATCTTAGTAATGAACACAAGGCATTTACTGTTTTGAAGCAGCTTGCTTGACTAGATGAACACCTTTTTTCACAGCATCTGTCACTTTGTGTAATGGGATGCCCAATGGATAGCTTTGCAGCACCACTGCAGTGGAACAATGGGAAAATCCTGGAGACCTGTACTCCAAGTTTAGAGCTGGAAACCACAGATATGTTTTCTTCTGCATGCCAGCTAACAGGAAAGCTACCATCCATATTCCTCTTAACTATAAGAGAGAGAGTCTTTTCCCCCTCCCCCCCCATTGAAGATCCTGTGTATTTTGCCTTTGTCTTCAATGGAGCCAAGATTCCACCCACCACTGCAGACCCAGAGCACTTCATCTATAGAACATTTGATTAATTATATCATAGCTTCACATGTAGTATAAACCAAAACTGAATTTGCTGGTGATTAATAAGTATCCCCTGCCAATTTTAGGTATTATAAAACTGTTCTCATTCTCCTTTTGGAGACACTATGTCTGAGTCACTCAGGGTACCTCATATCATGCCAGCGGTTAACTGTAACTAGGCATTTCAGCACCCAGGGCAAGCAAGCATATTTGCACCCACTATTGGGATTTTTGTCATTTTTCTCTCCCCGTGGCTTTGCATTCTGGGTGGCTGCCCTGCTCGCCAGTGGTTTACAGAATTACAGCCCTGCCAGTGGTTCACAAGGGTTTTTATAAGACTCATGAGACAAACAGAGAAGCAGCTATGAGGAAAAACTGCACAACTTTGAGCCAAATCTGAATTTCAATTACCACAAAGTTTGAGTATAAGATCCTAACATTTAGCTTGGCCTGCTATGGAGCAGTTGTGAAACTGGGTTCTGGATGCAGGTTCAAACTCTGAACATCCACCACCACAAATATTTGACTTTTTAATGATCTAGTTATACAGTGTATATCTCTAATTAATTATAAAATATTTTACTAATATAATTCCTTTCTCTTGCTTCCAATACCATAACATGCTGCAATGCAGATATTGACCCTGATTTATCTCATATAGTGTAGGCAATACTCATTGTTGTAACGTAAATAGGTAGACCATTAACTGCCTTCTTTTCAAATATGCCTGAGGTAGAAACATTTCGGGGAATGGTATGTAGTTAAAGTCCTAAGGTGGAGTTGAAGAGATTCAAAAGCCTGCTCTTATCAGTTTAATATGTTGCTAAAGAGATTCTTAATGATGCTATGACCATTATTTAGAAAAGGCGGATGTTAATAGTTCTTTACCCTTTGCACGTCAAAGACTAGCTAAAGCAACAGCAACAACAAATGGATTTTGTTACCCAGGGCCCTCTTGGTGCCAGCTGGCAGAGGGCACAGGGGAGGCATAGGGTTTTACAGGGATCCTCTGGCTCTGATATCTACATAATAATTCACCAAGAGGTGATAATTGAAGTGTCTATCAAGAGCATATCAAATTAAAGAGTGTTAATTGGGGAAATCAACTAATCAATAGATCAGGCAACAGTTATCAGCCAATAGAAGAATCAGATTATTGCCCCTGTGCATCAGCTCACCTGTGATGGCTAGAACACTGGGGAGGTGGAATCAAGACTCCACCCATTCCCTGCACAGCCCTGATGCACCTTATTCATTTGTGCAGGACAAGGAATAATGGCCCTTCTAGGCATGTTCCCCATTTACTCTGTGCTGTGATCTCCAATGTGGTAACCAGTGCAGGAGGGCAAGGGGTGCCTTGTCCCACCATACTCCCTTACATGGATGCATAGCATAGGTCATGATTTTGCCTTAACACTCTTTTAGATTAATTGATAACTACTTTCAACTTTAATGGTCTCTTAACAGAGTTCGTAGTCTGGAAATGATACATATGCAGAGATAATACAAATAGCTCAGATTACTTGTTACACAAGACCGGTGTAACCTACCATAAACACCTTCCAGGCCAGATCTTCAGCAGTGTACATTAGCATAGCACCAATGAGTTCAAAGGAACAATGCCAATTTATACCAGAGGAAGATCTGGTGGCCCACTCTGTATATACAAGCGTACGGGCACTATACATCAAGTGTAATAACTATTTAGTTGTAAAACTAATAATCACCAGTTAAGTTAGAGTTACTATGCTGGAAATCACCTACTCTTCTGTATAGCACATGCAATTTTTAATGCCATTCCATTCTAGACTAATTAAAGTGCAGTACTTAACTAGGCTCCAACTGATTGATAACGTTCAGGACTGCTTTTCTTTTTCTCTGCACAGCTGCCAGATGGAGAGGTGTAGATTAGTCTGCAGCACATAATCAGTGCTTACAGCTGAAAACATTGATGAGTATTGCACATAGCATTTTGACTCCTTTGATGGACCGTATATGGGAAAACCATAGGTCCACTAATCAGTTCTTTATATCGGTCTTTCATATACTGCCAGAAATTGCTGTTCTTTGGGGTGTTTTGTGATATATATATATATAAATTTATTTAAAAGGTAATGAAAAATCAATCAAAAATCAATAAATTATTATACATGTCAGGTTTTGTATTAATGTGATTGTGTACTTATGTTGATATTACATTCTTGCAGGCAGTGAGCTGAGGGTTCCTCTTGAACACCTTCAAAAAAATGTTTCATTAGGACCCCATAAGGTTCATACTATTTGAGAAGTGAAGGCTGTAAGGGATAAGGATCTACTTTGCTGTTGAAATCAAGGGCAGGGGAGATGGGTATTTGGGAAGAGAGTGCATGTTCCTATCACATCACCAGCCCCAAAAACTCTTAAAAATGTAGGGGCCCTGGATCATAATTGATTGAGTCTGTTAACCTTCACGATGGGCTGCAAGGTCGGTTTTTTCTCCTTAACTAGGGAAGAGAGGGGGGATGGTAAAATGGTGGAAAGGACTCTGCTGGAAGAATTTAAGTTTTATATCTTTGGTAGGTATAATATGTTCTGGAAGCAATTAAGGGAGTTTGGCTATTGTGTATGTGATATATTTTTAATGAGTGTTGATGGTTCTCAGAGCTTGAGATGAGTGCTGTTTAAATTGTAGAATACGTTGAAATAAATAAGTAAAACATTCCCTTTAAGCAATAGTGCTGTAGGGGGAAGTACACCAGCTTATCTATACAATACCCCCCTGGCATGTATAACTTGTGAGAGGTGTTCATTGGTATTGGGAGAAGAAGAGAGGAGGAATAAGTTTGGTTAGGAGCACACTGAATGTAAGTCATGATGGGCAATGTTAAAATTATTTATGGTGCCCTTGCTGCATGACATCATTCAGGGGACTAGTCCTTAGTGAACGGACATCATGGAAAAGCAGAGAAACTCAGGACTAAACAGATATGAAGTCAGTCTTCAGAGACTGAGTTATCACTTACATTAGACCTTAATTATCCACTCTCAAGGGTGGCTCACAGCAGGAGAACCTGAGCTCTGAACAAGTGTTGTGGCAGATTGTGCTTCTGGTCTTGTTCAAGAGAAAGGATAATTACTTTTTCCACCAATGCAGGACTACTTTTTCTCCTTACCCAAGGGCAGCTCCAAAGTAATGGACAGCAATTCAAAATTCGAGTCAGCTGGCTCAAACCACAGGATACAATGATGGGCTGATTCTATTTTTCATCTGATGAAAATTGCTAGGCAAAAGGATACATCCGGTGATGCCATGGACAGCGAGTAGGCTCTGCAGGGAAGGCTCTACAGCCGCTGCTGGAGGCTGGGGCTGCTCTGGCCTCGGACTGGCCCACAGCTCCTCTGGCAGCAGTGGGGGCAGGGGGCCTCAGGGCTCCGGCCAAGGGGGGTGGGGCCTTGTGCAGAAGGGGCCGGGCTGTGAAGCTAGCCTCCCCGAAGGAGGGGTCCACCCGCCACCCATGGGTGATGCAGACTTTTAATCATTCCCCACCTAGTCTTTCAGGCTATGTCTGTTCTGAAAAAAAAGCAACAAATGAACAAACAAACAAACAAAAAACCCTAAAACAAAAACAAAACAAACATAAAACACCAAAAACATGGCAATGAGCCTCAGGGGCCAAGTTAGCGGAGTCAGGCTCACGAGGCTCAGGCTGCAGGGTTACAAAATAGCAAGGCAGATGTTCAGACTTGGGCTGGAGCCCAGCTCTGAGACCCTCCCCGCTCACAGATCTCAGAGCCTGGGCTCCAGCCTGAGCGTGAATGTCTACACTGCAATTTTATAGGCCTAAAGCCCGAGCCCCTTGAGCCTAAGTCAGCTGACCTGGGCCTGCCACAGCTCTTTCACTGCAGTGTAGACATGCCCTCAGTGCTCTGCCTGTGGAGAAATCATCAAAGAATGGAGCCACCATCATAAACAGAGAACCCCTGTTCTAGACACAAAGATGTCTAAGTCCATGTGATACAAAGGCTAAACCCAGGAGTTCCAGTTCCCAGATCCTCCCTAAGCACTAGATCATCTTTCCATAGAGCTCAAAATAGACTACAGGAATCTTGAAAAAGAAAATACACACCAACTCTCATTTCCCCATTTCTGATATTTATTTTACACCCAGATTAGATTTCTACACTATCATTTATACCACTATAGAGTATTCACTCAGATGTAGCATTGGCTCATCTGTAAAAAGGGAAATGTAATTTTTAATGTTTCCTATATTTATGACTTTTCATTTTAGGCTGTTCTCTGATGAGCTGTACAAATGGCTCTAAAAATATAATTTTTGAAAAGGATGGGAAGAGGGCAGCTACATTGTGGTTCCCTGTTTAGCTGGAAGACAGAGAATGTCATACACTGACTAATACACTTGTTATAAGTTTATAAGAAACTGTAAAAAAAACCAAAAAAAAAGAAATCTAATTATAAAGTGAGAGAGAATTCTGATTCTTTTCATGTCACTATTCCAAAAATCATTCTACCCTATCAAATGCTTTTTCTATATCCAACCTCATTAGGAATATGCTCTTCACTGCTTCATTAGACTCATCTATTATATTGATAAATGGAGTTTGTAGAAATAAATATGGTTTTATTTCCCCCGATACTTTGTCTACACAGTGATACATTTTGAAAAGAACAGTATGTTTCTTACGTGACCCAGCAGACCTGGGTCTCCTCTGTGTTTAATGAAAATCCTTCTGTTGATTTCAGTAGGCTTTGGATTAGACCCACAACATAAGATGCAATATCTAATGTCTTTCTCTGTGATGTGGGCATCTAGCTAGTCTCTTTCCATTTGACTATTTGTTTTGTTTTGATATTCTTCTCAGCATATTTTAATGGCCATTGCTGTGGTCTTACATTTTTATGGTCACAAATCATAATAAAACTCTAACTCGCTTATTCATTGAAGTTTGGTTGAATAATATTCTCAGCTGCTTAGTTTCTGTTTATTTCCAGTTGACGTGCAAATATTGTGCAGTTTCACAGATCTGTTCACATGATTTAATTTTGTACTGAAGAAGTCAGATTTTTGTTGCTGATAATTTGCTCTTGATTTTTTGCAGGTCTTAAAAGTAGCGTAGTCTCCGAGTGTTTGTTGCTGTTAAAATGATGTTGGGAACTCCCATCATTTCTTTCTGAATAACTCTCAGATTAGATCTCCCCAATGGGCTTTCTAGAACTTCAGTTCTGGAAATCTCACAGCATCATTTTAATTAACCTGAAGTGCCTGTGTAATGGTACATTATATAATGATATATTAAATAATTCCTTCCATTATACAGTTCTCAACTTGTGACTTTTGCAGCAAATATTATCGGTTTAGGATCAACAGTCTTGGAGGAATTTTGGCGTTGGCGTCTGCATGCCAATACTCATACTTCTTATCCTAGGCTGAGGCTGCAGCAGTTTCATGGATAAAGAGTTTTCTCACATCCTCCATTGTGTTGCATATGAAACCTGCATGCCCAGTGTAAATTCTTTGGGCCTAAATTTTCTTGGTTTATCTTTTAAAGTAGCTTTGAACTTTCTTTGCAATGTTAAGGCTAGTTTCATAAGTTGAACCTCCTACCCACAATTGCCTTTTAAAAATTTTTCTAGTAGATGATTCATTATAGTTTCTTGATAAGTAACTGTAAATATTTACTTTCTGTAAAGAAATTGAACCTGAAGTTATTTGAGCAGCTTGCTGTATTTTTGGTTATTTATGCTGCTTTGTTCTTATCTGGTCAGGCCATTATTATTCTATTTATTTATTTTTCAAAAAAAAATTGGATCATCGCAAAATTGAAAACCCCATCTCCCCAAATTATTTTATCAAAGTTCCAGTTTTAAAACAAAATACAAAATGTTTCTGATGCAGCCTTATTTTTTTTTATGAAAAACTGTTTTCAATAAAAACAATTTCAACTGGCTCCACTCTTAGCATCAATTGTCCCTATCCCACTTTCTAGCACTCCTTTTTTTCCTAAAAATATTGCCCGTGTCCTTCTGACTCACTAAACTCCCTGTGTCATTCTGGTTGTCTTCTCTACTCCATCTCTAATTTTCTTTTAGTAAGATCTCAAAGCCATACAGTTGGCAAAATAGTCTGTACAGGAAAATCCTCCCCGTGATGAAGAATTAGTGGCAGCTCTTAAGAAGTTATGGCAAGAACACCTGCTGGTAGATTGATCCACATCCAGAAAATGCTCTTCAGTAGACACGCACACATAATGATGGTTTTTCTATAGTGTGACTGAGGACTGCAATGAGCTGTAAAAAACTTTAAGAATGCATTCATTACCCAACTGTTTTCATACTTGCCAATTAATCCCTGTCACCATTAATCTGCTTTATTTTATTAAGTGACAGATACATTATAAATTCAATAAATTATACAAACCAGCACAATAGGCATCTTACCAGCCCAGTGAGGACAACACATATCACCACCTATAGAAATACATGGTTTTAGAGTTACTATATAAAAGCTTTTAAACCGTCTCCAGTGCAGTTTAAAGAGAGATGAAGACTAGTTCAGTGGATTGGAATTGCAGGATAATTCTGATCTCAGGCTTTTTGCTGATTTTTTATACCTAGGTATTAATATTGAGTCCATCATTCTGGTTCTTAGGTGCTAAATGTATGGGTAAATCATTTGACTTCTATATTTCACTTTCCGGAACTGTAAAATGTGGATAATAACGAAAGGTCCATCTAGCCCAGTATCCTGTCTTCCGACAGTGGCCAAACCCCGGTGCTTCAGAAGGAATGAACAGAACAGGTAATCATCAAGTGATCTGTCACCCATTCCCAGCTTCTGACAAACAGAGGCTAGAAACACTATGAATATGGATTCATTATCAATGAAAAACAAAGAATGTCCATTTTACCAGCTGGTGGAAGTCAGCTGTAACCGCAGACATGTACACTGGGTCTAGAGCTGGTCAGGAATTTTTCAAGAAGATGGTTTTCTGTTGGAAAATGCTGATTCAAAACCAAAACTTTTTGCGGGAAAGGGTTGATTTCAACAAATTTTTGATTAATAAAATATTTGACAAAACCTTTTTGAAGTTGTTGAAATGTTTCATTTTGACATTTTCAAAATGAAAAGGTGTTTTCTGATCCACCACTCCTCTTTGTTTTGAAATTTAAGAGTATTAAAAAAAAATTAGTAAATGGTCAAAATCAAAATGAAACATTTCAAAAATATAGAAACAAATCAATTTGATTGTCCCAAACCAAAATAATTTTTGCATTTCCGGTGTGTGAAAGTTTTGAGAATTCAACTTTTCATCCCAATTAAGAATGGGAAAATGGAGTTGATATCTTGAAAATTTTCACAGGATGCAAAAACCATTTCTGACCCAGCTCCAATTAGTACACAGCTTCATCCACTGATCTGCCATGGATTCGTTTGTTTTGTGAATGCTTCATTGCAGCACATGTAACAAAGGAGAGTGTGAAGGAAGTATACACAGGTTCTGCAATATCATTTGACTGTCCAATAAAAGGAAATGAGAAAAAAAGGAATATTTGAAGCCAGTTTTCCCCAACAAAGCCGTTCTGTTGATTAAAACTGTGGTTAAGTGCTTTTTTAGAATAACTTTTATGAGGATAGGTTTCCAGGAGTATATAGTAGGCATATAAAAATAATTGCACACACATCTGTTTGTTCTGAAACTATTTTTATAATTGAATAATCAGGATCACCCAATATTGTTCTAAAACTCAGTTTCAGAAAGGTATACATATAAATCAGTTTGTAGATTCTACCTGTAATCCATTAAAGAAATGAGTAATGAAGGAGTAATTTTATGGAGTGTATAAAATTATACACTAAAGGTTATATGGGAGAACACCTTCTTTTAATCTTATAAAATAGGCAAGTAATTGCTTGTGCCAATACACATTATCTTACTCATTAACATAATAACCACCTACAGAATGTATAGTACATGCTAATAATATTAATTGTCAGAGATTAAAGAAGACCATAAACATTATATTGTTATGCACTCCTTAAATAGATAGCAACTAGATAATAATATTCACTGTTGTGCACAAAGAGAGAATTCTAGTCATGCTAGAGATAGCTAGGGGAGGCCAGATTCTGATGATTTTGCTGCTAATAGAAAATCTGGAGCTTTAATATCTCTGCCATTGAAGCCTGCATGAAAAGGTTGGACCACTGCCAAAATGTAATAATCACAATGCCTGCAAATCAAAAAATAAGCCATCAAGATGCTCAAATATTACTGTTACGAGAGAATCACCAAACAATGTCAACTCCTGTCTGGTATATAAACTTTGAAAGATGATCCTGTCATGAACACCCGCTGGCGGAAGAGGACCCTACAAGTGCTGAAGACCCAGGGAGAGGAACGACGAAGCTGAAGCTCATTTATCATAGTGCTACAGCTCTTGCCACCACCATATTGAGGCAGGTCGATATGTACAAAATTCAGGGATCACTTTGCTCCCTCCAACCCTTTTAAATTGCCCCTCTTCATGGAGCAAGAGGTTACCCTGGTGTGGTTTTGGCTCCTTCCCTCAGCGAAGCTGCTTGTGATTGGTATTTTGAATATTACTTGTACATCTGAAGTATGATACGCAAGTGTGCACCGAGCTCTGTTTTGATGCACATTTCTTATTTTAAAACAGACCATAACTTGCCAGAGGCAGTTGATTCTAATATGTAATGCCAGATAAATACCAATGAGGCTTGCTTTTTATTTGTAAAAAATAATCTGTGTTTTAAAATGTTGTCTTATCATCCAAAATATGCAGTAATTAGCATCTGGTATTTCTACATTTTCCAGGGCTAAATCACACCCTCCAAAACTCCTGTCTGCATTGTCCACCCCACCACTTCATACCCAAAATAATTCTCCCTCCTGAGCAGTTCAAAGTATCAACATGTCTGGGAATAGTCCTCATCTGAAGCTCCTCAAGCCATATCATCTTACTTGAGGGGAAGTGGGGACACATAGAGATGCATTTCAATCTACTTTGTCCCATATTGTAAACAACATGCAAATACTCATAATGTAGTGTGTTGGGCATTTAGAAAGTCAGTTATTACAATAAGGAGTGGTATATCTGAAAAGGGACACTGGGGAGGGGATCTGCAAAATCAGAGAGGCCTAAACTGTGCAGCTTCGTATCAGGAATCTTGTTTCTGCAATCCTCTGCCTATCACAAATGAAAGTCTAGTTTGGAATCTACTTAGGCTCAGAAATATCTACATACTGAGGTACATTAAAAGGCTTAACACTTGTAGCATAGACTGGTTCTAAAAAGAGAACAATTAGAAAAATCAGAGCGTTTTTTATCACTTTCATATATTTTATGAACCCAGACCATATGTGACCTCATATAGTGATTCTCACCAGATCACAAACCACTCACTGACACTTCTCTCAGAGACAGACCACGAAATCTAAATTTATGTTGATATTTTTTTTATACCATACTGTCATATACCCCCTCTCAGCTCACATATTTCCCCACAATCTTGACCTAGAGCGAATCATCTGCAGAATCTAGAAAATTGCAGCAAATCTGTCTGATCCTACTCTCCATGTGAGATGGGGAAATCTGTGAGCAGAGGGTCCAACTCCATGCACAGGTCTCCAGGCCCAAATTCTCATCTCATTTAAATCAGTGTCGCTCCATGAGCTATGCCAGTTTATACCAGCTGAGGATCTGGAAGACACAACGAGGCCCCAAAACACAGCTTTACATACATACAGTATATTTAACAAATCAGTGCTTATTTCCCAAGGAGTAATAGCACAGTTGACATGATAGCATCCAAGGCAAGACTTTTGCCAGTACGAGAGAACTAAGATTATACAAGAGACAACAAACCTTTGGAAAGTACCAGAGGGATAAAAGAAGTCATCATTTTTGTATGGAAAGATTACAATTTAGTCTTTATTCCCATTCCCAGATTTTCTAGTTTTCTTTATAAATACAGTAACAACTAACGGAGATACTAGAGCTATAGAAAGGACTTCCAATCTGGGTGTACGGTAGCTTACCCTTCTAAGAAGTGTGCATGATCAGCCTCTTTTTTGGTTTCCTTTTTTATTAATCTATGATTTTTATGTTGTCTCTCTCTCTTTGTCTGTGTTCCTCTGTCTCTGACATTTTTCATCTTAGTATTTCCTGCATTACTTCCTTCTCTGTACACAGTAAGTCTTTGCTGTCTCCTTCCAAGGTCATTAATATAACAAAAAACAAATCTGACTATTACTCTACCTTCAGTTAGTTGAACATTACACCTCTGCATTATGTTTGGCATTCCTGGTTACTAAGACTCTTCTTTCTACTTTCATTGAATAGTTGTTTACTCCTGCAAGCCGAACATATTAGTCTTATTAGCTAATTTGCTGTCATACACCCTGCTCCTCTTTAATATTTCCTTGCCTAGCAATTGCAAAGTGCCAATGTTTTCAGTTGGGAGAACTGCCTACTGTCTTCCCATATCATCTCTGATGGGTTAACAAATATTCAAACACCCATTACATTAGGACAAGAAATTGTATTACAAGAAAGGAGTGAATGTTCATTATGAAATAATTCAGCAGTTAGTGAGATTACAGCTTACAAGTCGTGTATAAATTGGGGACAAGCTTTACTGTGACCATGTTCTTGTTTGCAGAGATGGGTCAAAATGTTTTTCATTATCATCAAACATATGATATAAATAACCACTTACCCTTAATAGGCTTTCTTGTAATTCACAGCCTATTCAATTATTACAGAGTATCCTTTTGCAAACCTTCCCATTTAACCATATCTACTCTTAAGAAATCAAGCTATTTTGAAGAGGAAAAGGGAAAGTTTCCTTCCTTCCCAACAAGACTTTAATTTTTTATAAAATTATCAAATAAATCTATTTAAAATAAGCATTTATGAATCCCTAAATCTATTGTCATTCTGTAAAACTGTTACTGCTTTCATGAATAGGATACTGGTTTTATTAACCAGGAAACCTGTGTGACAGTTTGATAAGCTGTATAAAGACACTTAAGAGCAGTTTCACTGAACTAATTAAATCATACTGTTCTCTACTTTTGTCGTCCTAAAACTGATATTCATTGGAAGCCACTTCCACTGCCTTAATAAAAGCAAGCATCTTATACACCACCTGATACAATGGCCCTTCCCAATACTGAATATTTCTGAAAAGTGCACTGAATATAAAAATGTTAAAACAGAAAACATTTAAAAGCCAGATATGGAGATGCCAAAGGAAAAAAAGTTCTTTACACCTCAAGAACGTTCAACTTTTCTCCATACAAATCATCTTTAATCGTCATTATGTGGGGGGGGGGGGAACCATTAACTACTACTGATCCTGAAGTCCATTTAAATCATTTTCATACCATGCACCCCAGTTTTCTTTGGGTAACATTTTATTTGCTGGAATCTGAATCTATATCTCAATTAAACTTAAGCATGTGCTCCGTGTTTAACTGAATCATGGTCTATGCGAATTTAGCATAAAATGGGATTTAGCCTTGAAACTAAAAAATAAGCACAGGACTAAACACATGGATGTATTTGGTCTCACTAGCGGAAATGAAAAAATTTATTTCAAAGCCTTTCTGTACAAATTCCAATATCAACCACTTGGAGTAGTCTTTAAAAAAAAAAAAATACTACCTATACTCAAACTAAACTCAAAATGTGGAGGGGTCATTCCAAAAACTAATTTCCCCCTACTGACAGGTTTCAGAGTAGCAGCCGTGTTAGTCTGTATTCGCAAAAAGAAAAGGAGTACTTGTGGCACCTTAGTGGCTAACAAATTTATTTGAGCATAAGTTTTCGTGAGCTACAGCTCACTTCATCGGATGCCTTCAGTGGGAAAACTGTAGCTCACGAAAGCTTATGCTTATGTTCAAATAAATTTGTTAGTCTCTAAGGTGCCAAAAGTACTCCTTTTCTTTTTCCCCCTACTGTTACTCACACCTTCTTGTCAACTGTTTGAAATGGGCCACCCTCATTACCACAACAAAAGTGATTTTTCCTCCCTTGGTATTCTACTGTTGAGAATAGCCTACTTTAATTGAATTGTCTTGTTAGCACTGACCCCCCAACATCTTTTCATGTACTGTGTGCATATATATATAACCTGTTACTATGTTTTCCACTCCATGCATCTGTTGAAGTGGGTTTTAGCCCACGAAAGCTTATGCCCAAATAAATGTATTAGTGTCTAAGGTGCTACAAGGACTCCTCGTTGTTTTTGCTTATACAGACTAACACGGCTACCACTCTGAAACCTATCAAAATGTGTATGTGGTAAATGCTGAGCATAGTCTTGTAAGAAAGTGTATTTATCTATCAAGAAGTACAGTAACACCCCAAAAAGGAATTTTGTAAAATGATATTGTGGGGTTCCACATTTACTTCCTTCCTCTAATTCCAGACCAAGATCCTGGTTTCACAAAGAATTATACACAAGTGTAACTCTACTCAAGTAAGCAGCCCCATTGAAGTCAAGTGGATTACTCATATGAGTCAAATTACATGAACTGAATCTTTGCAGGATCAGAGCCCATATTTGCACAATTTACAATTAAATAAGTTTTGTATTTCTGTCCTTAAGTGACAGCCCAGAAAGCTCGCTCTGCGTTCGGAAAGTCAGCATATGTTCTAAGTGGCTCAACCATCCTCTCCAGTTCTACATATTCTGTGCTGGAACACAGTTAACAATTCTATTGATGACAGGTGATTCAGGAAAGAACGCAGATCATTTTGCCATAGTTGATCTGTTAGTGCTTACAGGAATAGAAAGTAGCACAGACATATTTTCATTTATAATCTAAGCAAATATTCAAAATACAGAGATCATACTTGTTCAGTAAGAGGATGCTATTTTTGCATATTCAGAATTCTGAGCATGGCTTCACTTACGTCCACATACCCCACACATGGAGCAACTCTCACAAAATCATCGAACCCTTTGCTGTATTCAGCTAAGCATAAGGTAGCTTAACAAGAAAAACATTGAAGAAGTTAAAAATGACCATGCTCCCTTTAATTTTGATTAGGAAACCGAACCATGCTCAAACGCCTCATCTGGGTAGTTTACACACAATGATTTAGGTCTTGAAATTATTAATTAACATTCTTCCTAAAACAGTTATTTTAATACTTAAATTGACTAAAAACTCTCTCCTTTTTGCCTTGTTATACTATTGCATGTTGATAAACCACAATGGGATCTCTTTTCCCACTGGCCCCCTAGAAATGACAGGTAGTCAAATTTAGTCAAGAGATATCAGAAATATGAGTTACATGAAATATAATCATGATCAAGTTTAGAGCTTAAACATCATCATGATTGACAGACATGAACAAACTATCTTCAGGGTAGGTGGGTATTATGTCCACTTCATATAAAGGGAAACCGAGGCACAGAGTTTAAGTGATTTAACCCCCTATCTTAGTAACACTGAAGACTGCAACTTCTACCATAAAGTCAATAGGACAACTCACATGCTTAAGTTAAACACCTACTTCATTGTTAGTAGGATTGGGCCCTTAGACTGTAAAGTTTTTAGGGAAGGGTCATTTCATATAGTGGTTAAGCACCTCGAAACCTTTTGGAAATTATATAATTAACACTGACGTAAAAATTAACCCAGGTCACACAGCAAGTCAGTCTCAGAGTTCAATGCATTTTTTTCCAGGCCTGAGTTTAGACCATCAGTCCATTCCTCTCTCAGCATTTATTACATGTAAATGTTATAGATGTATATTGCAATACACCATACCTATGATATAAGGAATTCATGTTCGTTTGTAGGGTGAGATCTAGATCACAGTGTCTTCCACAATGCTCAATAACTTTTTATTTTTAAAAATTATTAAAGTGGCTAACACACCTAAGTGCCAAGGTTTTTCCAGCAGACATTTCAATAGAAATTTTATCACATAGACATATAGTGAGCAAACATGTCAGTCAAATTGATTGAACTACTTGGAGGAGATGTTCTGCTCTGTTGCATCAATGATGTACAAACTAAGAAAGTAGGCATTTGACATGATAGACCATAAAAAACAACTGGGCACATAGAATGCCTGAGGAGGCCATGACAACATTGTCCATAAAATAACATTCCTACACATGGATCTACACAACAGTGTCATTGTTGCAAAAGGTGTCATTCTTTTGTCTAATAAAAGGCTTAAACTGTAATTTTTCATCTTTGCCACTTGCTAAAACAATGTCAATATGTAAAAGGATGTTGCCATCTATTTTAAGATCTGATGATTGAATTTAAAGGGAAAGCATCTGTGTCTATATTTCTGGATTAATGTCTCTTACAGAAAATATATGAAGATGGGAAACTGCATTTAGTAAGTTTATGGTTTGAAAATCCCACCACCATACTTTTAGATAGGTATTCTTCCAAAACTTAAACAACATCTTCAAGGATCAGACTTGCTTGGGACTGAAGTCTTGAAAATCTGTCCCATATTTTTTATGTTAAAGTACAACTCACATGCATGCCAATACTTTCCTGTTGCTGAATGAGTGGTAAAATGTGTTAATTGTGTTAACACTGAACTTACACAAATTAATAATGTTTTATTCATATTTTTAATTATGAAGGATCAAGAGGAAATCAAACACTGAATCTTATATTAGACTATTTTGCAAGAGTATGCAGTGAAAATAATTTAAATTCATTACACCATCTGCTTGTACTCAAAATTTATATTCATATTAGTTGTAAAAGAGGGCACACAGTAAAAATAAAAAGAAAACATCTAAAACAATTCCCTTACTATAATTCTGTTGGCTACAACTTAGAGCAGCTATTTATATTACTTTGTGTAAACAAAGCCTAAATTTTAATAGAACTAAGCTTGGCAAGCTCTGTGATATTAAATGGTTCTAATCGTATTCTACTTTATGACTAGCTCAAGGAATGACCTCTAGCTAGATCTGGACCTTGTTCTATCATGCAACTAGATTTTTCTTACAGAAAATAAATTAAAAAGGTGTGACCTTGCTGAGGGCTTGCAGAGAAAATGAGGTACATCTTGTCACAAGCAGAAGAGCCTATCTGAAACATGGTTTGTTCAATTTGAAAGGCTGCTGCTTTGCTCAGATCAGAAGTTAAGATAAAGGCAGTTGGATGAAAAGAGGAGAAACATTTCCAAGAGATGAAATTAAAGAGCTACACTGGAAACCCATTCAGCAATACAGTGGCTTTTTTGTGTGTGAATTTATCGAGGACTCATCAGCCACACCTTGTCCCTATGCATGGAGCACTGCTCTTCGCTAAGCACACAAAGCCTGTCATGTAAGGAAATGATGAGAACTGCTCACTGATAGGAATCAGAGGACACTACACCTCTTCCTCACACAGCAGGTCATGGCAGCAATGAAATAACCCTCCCAAATTTTACACATTGTACTCAAAGAATCAAAGTCCTTGCATCTCTTGATCTCAGCAGCTGTGTCGTGAGCTTTGTACTTTCCACTGTCAATAAATGTGTCATTGTTGAAAAATATCCCCCAGTACCTAACTTCACTCCATACAGAAATTCCTTCATTTCAGACAGGTTTCAAAAGTCACCACTCAAAAATCACAGATTTTAAACCTCGTCTGCATTTACTCTTTGTAACTTATTTCTCTTCTGTGATTCTTTCACCACTTACAGGATTCAGTAATCAGCATTTTGCACAACACATCTTAGACAAAATCATTTATTTTCATGCCTGAATCAACTGAGCAAGTGTGTTTTATTTTTTCTAGTATCCTTCCTAAACCATTGCTACAAAAGAATAAAGAGAAGGACTTAGAAACATGCATAGCTATTGTTCTCTACATATTTTCCTATGGAAGAACTACAACATTTGGCCTACATCATAGAGATGATGCATGTTTTTATTTCTGAGCAAATGTTTTTCCTTTTTATGAAGCAAAAGAGAGTTTTTAAAGTTATTAGTAAAATTATTAGTAATTTATCTGGAAAGACAGCAAAGCAAATAAAATGAGTGGACATTGGGCCTACTTAGCTTACTTCACAATTCCCTACTGGTAGCTCTTCTGCATCCAAGACTTCCGTATGCTTCCTCTTTTCCTATCATATCCCAGCTAACCATTCACTTCCTTGACAATGTCTTCCTGTAATAGTGATGTTTTAGGAGGCAGCAAGACATGATTTCCCCTTCTTACCCAGAGGGCTTCTACTGGAGCTCATGGCTTGCGGAAATAGTACTAACAAGGCCCTGATTCAGCCAAGTTCATAAGCACATGTCTAACCTTGCGAATGTGAGTAGTCCTGTTGTCTTCAAAAGGACTATTTATGTGCTTAAAGTTAGGTGTGTGCCTAAGTATCTTGCTGAGGCCCAAAAGAGGAGCCTGCATGAGATGTGTCCCAGAATGCTCTGTTCTCTCCTGGAATATTGCAGCACTTCATTACCAGATATTTAATTCTTGTAGACAAGGTTATGAGCCACTGCAGAAGGCCACAATGATTGGGGGTGGGGGAGGTGAGAGGCAGGCCAGAAGAGGGATCCCATAGATCCCATGACCTCTGCATCCTGCACAACTGATGCAGAGTTTCTGTGACTGAGAGAAAGTGTGGTCCAATTAACAGAGGACTGCACTGGGAGACAGTACACCTGGATTTTATTCCCACCTCTGCCACTGACCTCTGTGGCTCTGTTTCCCCTACCCCACCTTCTCTCTTATCTACTTAACTGTAGGCTCCTTGGTGTAGTGACTACGTCTCACTATGGATCTGCAGAGTGCCCAGCACAATTCTCAGTCAGAGCCTTTAGGTGCTACTGTAATACAAACAAACAAACACAAACAAACAGGCTAGGACAGCAGCTGCACGATGAAGCACTGTGGCCTCCAGACTGGCCTTGTATTTCACTTTGCCTTCCCCTAACCACTCCTTTTGCAAAGAGCCCAATTACTTGGGCTTCATGCAAGTCAAATAGATTTCACCCAAATTCAAAAGAAACATTTAAGTAGCTTATTTTCCCCCAGTTCTTTTAGTGTTTTTAATCCTAATTTGAATGATTTCTAATTGTAAGGCTTTAGGTATCCAAGGTTAAATATCATAAAAGCAAAGCCCATTGTCTGCAAAAGATTGATTTCTATTTATCACACAGCAGCTAAAGGGGATATTTGAATACAACCTAAACATACGTTGTACTAATTCTTATGACTGAAGACAGTGGTTTTTTGTTTTGGTTTTTCTTTTAGAATATGAGCAAAGCTTTTTGTAAAATGACAGGTGGAATTCAAAACAATTAAGACATAAATATTCCCTCTAGAGGCTAAACCTACTGCAAAATATTAATCTCTCTTTCTACACATCTTTACATGTCTTTAGTGAAATACCTGTCTGGAATTGTTAATAACAAATATTTTTCAGGGTATACACTTCAAAGACAGTACTGAAATGTCAAGCAGTATAAAACTTTTGAAGTAATTTTAGCTAAATACTTCTGTGACAACTGTCTGAATCAATTTGTTTTAGCTGACTATATTCTGATATTATAAAAATCTAAGACTTGGTTATCAGCCAAAAAGGTTAACATTTGGCTGAAGTAATATGAATCAAAGACAAAGAAATTATGCTGCTGTTGGAGCTGGATCTATTAAAAAATGTATTTTGAACAATGACCTCCACTTTCTTAGCCTCAAATGAATAACTCTGCTTGCTGTCTGACTCAAAACATCTCATATTTATAAAAGGCCAACATAGATTAAGAACACTTCAATGATATAAAAATCTATATCAATCCTCTTTAGAAAATGGTTAACCAATAACCATTTGACTAGGCCAATTAAACAAGGCTAACTTAGTTAACCCAACCTTGGAAGCTCTGTAAAAAATAATTACTAAATTAATATTGTAATTTAGGACAGCCAAAGGCAAACAACTAAGACAGCCCATAATAAGTAAAACATATAGACACAAAACAGAATTCAGTTAGGATCATACAGAAAACATTTTTTCTACGTAGTTTTATATCTAAGCCCTATAGACAGGTAGCAAGGAAAAAGAAAACACCCAAAGAACTGGAGCTTAGAGTCAGAAAAAAGTTATAAGAATTATCCACAATTGTGATAGCAAGAAGAAATCAGCAAAGAAGGTCAAGCTGACCTCAACATTCTAAGAATCAGGCTCTTGAAATCCTAAACCATACAAAGAACCATGACTTCAAGGCACACAAACATAAGAGGATTAAGGTAAGTGTCCCACCTAAAAGCCCGAGTAAACAAAGATTAGTTTTAAATACTGAAACAAACACAAATTCATAGGGATACTTCATGCACGGGAAGAAACAGTCATCATTAGAAACTTATTTGAATGCACAGTAGAGTAAGCACTATATAAAACACATAAAAACCCAAGGTTTGATTATCTGCCTTCTAGTGGGCATAAATCCATGTCAAAACCTAACCAATATTAGCTAACAATGGCATTGATCAAAAGCCCATTAAAGTTGATGGAAAGGCTCTCATTGACTTCAGTTGTTACAATAGATAGCTTTCCACTCAGGGACATTACAGTATGTGTGATTGGGTGTCCACTCCACACCAGCCAAGGGAGGGTTAAATAAAGCTAAGAAGGGGCCAGTTAAGTGGATAGGCCACATCTGAGGGGAATTAGGTGACCTAAGTAACCCCAGATTGATGATGGAGCCTGGCTGAGAAGGAATAGGCAGGGCTAATATAAAACCAAGAGGTTGGCAGCAGAAAAGGGCTGCAGTGAAGAAGACTGAGGCCACTCTCTGGAAGGTAGAGAGAGAAGGAAGGAAACCCAGGGGGAGAGTAGAAACCCCCAGGGATCCAGGCCCTGAAGGAAGGGTTTATCCAGAAGGGTGGTGCAGCAGAAGTCTGAAGGAGGAGCAGGAGAAGGTTCAGGGAAACGGCACCAAGATGGGACATTGCAGACCTTGGCTGCTGATTAGAGGATCCCTGATCTGGAACCTAGATTAGAAGGTGGGACTGGGTTCCCCCACCAGCCACTGGGGAAGTGACACAGTCTGGGAAGGTAATTCACCAACTAACAGTGGGAAAGTATGAAAATACAAGGAAAAACGCAGCAAAAATTCATACAAAAGTAAATGCACAAATACAAAACAAAAGAGAGAAAATAAAAGGCAGAGAAAGATCGGTGGGTATTGTGGAGAAAAACATAGTAATGGGAAATGCCCCATATATGGGGTCACATGCAATAATTCTAGCAAGAGAAACCATTATATCAAAGTGTGTGGACAGGAAAAGCAAATAAATAGTGCACCATAGGCACCAACTCCGTTGATGCGCCAGCGAAAAGTTAGTGGCAGCCAGCTCCCATCCCCTTCCCTCCCAACACCTTCCTCCTGCCTGCCACAATCAGTCGTTCCGTGGCCTACAGGAGGCACTGGGGGGAGAGGAATGGGGGCAGGGCACACTTGGGAAGGGGGTAGAACTGGGCAGGAAGAGGTGGGGTGGCGTGGAGGGGGGCAGGAAGAGGTGGGGAAGGGGCCTACAGCGGAGGGGGGGGTGTTGAGCACCCCTGGGGCCTGGTGGAAGCCGGCGCCTGTATTATGCACCATATCTAGGAAGTCCACAGTGCCTTAAGAAATGAGATTTTGCAGATATATGATATTAATGCAGTCTAAAATAGTAAAATACGTGGTTTGTAAATCTCAGACTAGCACCGGATGCAAAAACAAGGCAGCAGTGCACAAACAAAAAGGAAACTGAATGCCAAGTAGACAGTGGGACATCAGTGAAGGGGTTAGGCTACAGAGACTTCCCAGCATTCTGTAAGAGAAGAAAGAGATATTGCAAGCAAGCAAAGCCAAATTCAAATTATACAATGGCAGAATCAAACCACCACTAGGAAGTTATAGGAAGAGTACTCAGGAAAAGCACACAAGCTGAAAGCACAGAAACCACTGTAGTCAAAAGCTAGTGAATTTGTGAATCTTATGACACCAAACCTGGGACAAATACAATGGACACACAGAAAACAGAAACCATATCTAGAGCAGACAATGCACTGGGGCATCTCGGCAGCAAAGCTAAGAAGTCATTACCATGATGGAAAGTCTTACATTTAGAAACAGATAAAACTATTCAGCACCTGCCTCACAGGGTACCCACTGAAATAAAAGAAAAAATGGGACCAAGGAAGCAAATGGGAAAATAAGGCATCATTGCTAAAGTCACAGAGCCCACAAATTGGATAAGCAGCATGATCGCCATTGAGAAGCCAGGCAAGCTAGCAAAGCATGACACAGAACTCACTACCAAATGCCTACAATTGAAGAAATATTACCAGACTTAGCCAAAGCATTCTAAGTACTTGATGCCAAAGGCAGATATTGGCAAGTTGCTGAATAAGGAAAAGCTGCTGCCTGACACCAGCCGATAGATACAGATGATTGAGAATGCCATTTGGGACCAAACATACAGTGGAAAAATACCAACACCACTAGCAAGATGTACTAACAGGGTTGACAAGGGTCAGCATCATAGCGGATGGCATTCTGGTGTACGGATATGGAGACAGCATGGTGGAAGCTGTGGCAAGTCACATCCACAACTTCATACATCTGCTGGAAAGAGTCAGGGAACAAAACCTAAAATTGAATAAAAGCAAAATAAAATTGCAATTGACTGTAGTACCATTGACACTTGCTGACCTCCCTGATGCTATGATCTGGTCCCATCAAAGCAATATATGCGGTGTCTACACATAAAGATATTAAAATTAGTTCAGAGACTATTAGGATTTGTAAACTATCTGCCAAAATTTCTTCCAAGCCTCTCAGATGTGGGAACCCCTGAGGTGACTACTGGACAAAGGTACAGTATGAAGATGATTACTTCAACTTGAAGTGGCCATCACAAGAATCAAGGAGCTGAGGATCAACCATTCCATCCTGAACTACCATGATGTGAACGAAGAGGCAACCACACAACGAGATGGGGCTTGGGGCATCACTCCTACAAAAGGGACAGCTGGTAGTTTGTGTGACAAGGTCACTTTTGCAAAGATGTATCCAAATTGAAAAGGGAGGTCTAGCAATAGTGTGTGCATGTGAAAAGTTTGATAAACACATTCAAGGACAGGTTTCAGAGTAACAGCCGTGTTAGTCTGTATTCGCAAAAAGAAAAGGAGTACTTGTGGCACCTTAGAGACTAACCAATTTATTTGAGCATGAGCTTTCGTGAGCTTGAGCTGTAGCTCACGAAAGCTCATGCTCAAATAAATTGGTTAGTCTCTAAGGTGCCACAAGTACTCCTTTTCTTTTTACATTCAAGGACAGGAAGCCATTTCACTAGAAAGTGACCATAAACCACAAGAGAGCGTTATTCAAAAAGCCACTGCTAGCTGCCCCGAGATGCTTTCAGCATATGCTGCTGAAACTGCAATGCTACAGATTAGGTGGATGCTACAAGAAAGGTACTGAGCTGTACATAGCTGACTTCTTATTCAGAGTAGCCTGGTAGCATGAAAATACAGCAAACAAACAAGAATGAAATCCTGAACCTGATAGAAATACAGAAAACACAGAAAGACACAGAAAATGTCAACCCATCCAGGTGTGCACTGGTTTCAACGATGGATAAGACATGACACCATGAGTTTGACCTTTTAGAGGAAATGTCCAACACAAATGTCTGCTTTGTGAAAACACTATATTTTCTTCTGCCAACATACATGGAGCTGTTTGTACTGCGATACTGAAGACAGATAGCTAAATATCATAGCAGTAGTTTACATTATTTCAGTGTTCTTGTTGCTCTAAGGGCTGTTTAGGAAATGAAGCACCAAAGTGCCACTATTCCAATTAGGTAAGCCAGATATTGACCATTCTACAGTTTTCCACTGGAAAGAACAGTAATATTAGCATTTAATTAATCTTATTGAACTTGGATAAACAGCCTTCCAGCTGTCTAAACCAGTTGTGCTAATTCAGTTCATCTTTAATAAAGCTGTATTCATTGACAAAACTAGATTTTGGAAAAATCACACTAATAAAACAAAATTTGTTGGAAATAAACATTTTATTTATCGTACGCAGCGTAGTTGTAGCCATGTCGGTTCATCACCATTCCTACACTCCTGGTTGTTAAGTGTTTTAGGATCTTTTTAGTAACGATGAATGATCTCCCACATATTTCAGTACTATTTATTAGGATCAGAATTTAGTATAGAACTTCTGCCTTATTAAATGCTTTGGTGGATCAAATCCTTAACAGTCCTGCACCAGAATAGTGAGAATGCCTACCAGTTATCATTTTAGCAGTCTGCTGATCTAACAGGTAGTACAAAAATCGGGATCCTGAAGAATCCTGGGTTCTACTACAAGCTAGGTCAACTGATTCATTATGTGATGTTAGAATAAATCACTTGGCACCTGTACAACTGGGTAATAAGTACAACTTCAATTAAGCCAGGTGTTACCAGAGGCCTCACAAAGAATGAATAAGTCATACCAAATTTGCACCTCTTGCTGCCTGCTCAATTGTAACTAATAAACCACACTGTCTCAGGAAAAAATTATGACAAGCAATTAAGTGCTGTCAAGTCAGAAACCTTCTGTTGCTGATCCAGTTACAGGGATAAAAAAATTCCTTTTGCGTTCCTAATAAAAATTGTGCAAAGAATGAAGTGTCAGATCACAGATTATCAGCATGGTTCATGAATAAATAATTGTGGGATTTTGGTTTTTGTTATTTTTTTTTTTACGGTGAGAGATATAGGGTGTAGAAGTTGAAATCAATGCTAATATTCTATGAACAAATCAAATATGAGTATAACAGAACACCCTAGTTACACTAGCCAAGATGGCTAACAGAAATTACAGAGAGCACTGTTTACATGAGGCAAAATTCACTTCTGTCTAGATATCTTGTGCACCATTTAAGATGTAAGGGTTCACATGTTGGCCTTCTAGGAATGTCACCTTTCTGAAAGCTAGAAAACATTTTATGATGAGTAAACATGGCTAACTCCTTGTATCCACAACTCTTTCCCCGGAAAGACAGAATGAAAATAAAAGAAACATACAACAGGCACCTAACCCCCTCTAAAAGCCATCAGCAAATAAAATGCTGATAAATGTTGGTGCTTGAGGCATGCATTTCCGATTTTAAAAACTGCTCCAAAGTATTATAAATCCCTTCATTTGTTTTTCAGCCCAATTCCAACATTTGCACAACCTTTCTCTAGTTTGTTGAAGTGCCCTGATAAAGAGAGTAATTTATGTGACTACAGTATTTTTCCTCTTTGTATCAATTCTGCAAACACTTTTTGAAAGAACTACATTTTTGTTTCCCTGACAAACAGCAATGGCATCAAAGTGGCATGTTCCTTTCACCTGTCAATATTTTATGTCCTATTAAATGTATTTATTTCTGAAAGATCTTCAGACAATCATATTATTTGAAGGGACTCACATTTATGCTTCTCATGCATGCTGTAATTCGAGTCTCCTCAGAAGTCTCAACCTTTGTCTGTTTCATCTTCACTACTGCTGAGATTTGGTTCTTCAATCTTTTTGTGTTCATAAAATCTTGGTGCTCTCTTTCCTGTAAGAGAGAAATGGATAAACACTGTCAACTGTATCTGATAAAAAACAATAGAAAGAATGTACATGTACAAGAATGTACAGATCATCATTAAGTTTTGAAACTCAGACTCTACCTGACCATAAAAATGGACCCTCCCTTTTGCACGTGTACAAAAGTAGCAACTTAAGTATATAATCAAGTACAATAGTCCTATTACCCAATCATTCCTACTGCTACTCTACATTCCAGCACAGGGGTTCTCATACTGGGGGTCTGGACCCCACAGGGGGTCGCAAGGTTATTACATAGGGGATCATGAGCTGTCAACCTCAACCCCAAACCCCGCTTGCCTCCAGCATTTATATTGGTATTAAATATATTAAAAAGTATATTTAATTTATTGGGGGGGGTCGCACTCCAAGGCTTGCGATGTGAAAGGGGTTGCCAGTAAAAAAAGTTTGAGACCCACTGTATCTAGTACAACTGAAGATACAATTGTACTAAACTTGGCTCCCTGAATGAAGTCCTTATAACTTCGTTATAGTGCTGAATTCAGGAGAGAGAATGTTCCAAGTCAAAGGTGGGTTCATATCACCTAGTACTGGTCAACAAGTATCCTCACACATCACATCGATGGCCTGATCCAGTTATCTCATAACAAGTTGGACCTCAGGCCCTTGATTTACTTAGAGCACATTCAATGATAAATATGCCTTATGCAAAAGAGGAAAGAAGTCCTCATCCATGGCATTGGGGCTCTTGCTCATAATCATTCACCTTGGTACTACAACTTTCAGAGGAAGTAAGTCATGTTTCCATAAATTGCAGCATGGAGAGATGGCAGAAAAATTATTTTAAAAAAAATTTCAAAATTTCAAAGTGGTTACCATATTGAAGGTTCAAAACAGACTCTCTTCATTTTTTAAATTACAAAATGATTGGTCAAAATTTGTATTAAAAATGCCATCAAAATGGTTAACATATTCATTTACTCAAAATGTGGTTCTCTGTGAACAAAAAAATGTTAATAACCATGTTGATAATAGCTTCAATAGTGTTTTCACATTAAAAAAATGCCAGTACAAATGTAGCAAAAATAGTTTTACAAAATTAAGTTGTTTTTAAAAGGCATTTTTCAACTATAAAAATAACTTTACCTTTGAAAAATTTGGCCAGTTCTACTGCTGAGAAATTCCTTCTTATACCGGAAGGAAAGGACATGAGAGTACTTCAAGAGAGGCACACTGAACCTCTCTGCTTTTGTCCTGTCCCCTCCAGGCAATCTGAGGAACAGCCAGTTATTAAAAATTTGGCTTGCTGTGTATTGTCACCCTAAGTTTTCCTTTGTTTGGTTACTACATGGGCCATCAGCAGAGGGAAAAATGTAAATCTTATTAGTAGGTCACTCACTGCTTTTCCCAGGTTATATCAAAGACTCTTCAAGACGCAACTAGCAACATTTCACAGATACTACATTTGTTTGCAGATTAAAAATATGGTATTTCAGACAAATACTTTGCTTTTATCAATGCTGCCTCAGAATGATCACTCAAAGGAATCACTGTTGAGAATGTTAAGATACCCTCCCTTTCCTCCTTGACTAAGAACTGAACATAGCAGCTGAAGCTTGCAAAGCTCATGCCTGGGCCATTGCCAAAGAAATACAGTAGCATCCCATTGATATTCCTCTGACTGAGCAGCAGCAGATGCAAGTATCATTGGGAATCTTGGCCACGACAAAATCACAGAGATGATTTCAGAGTTACTACCAGGGATAGAGTTCTATTCTGCTTTAATTACCAAGTATACACAACTCCGGTGGGGTCTTCTCCTACAATCTGTAGCCTTTGTGAGCAACCCCCCGAAAGACCAGCAATAGCAGAGCTATTGCTTATGGAAAGAAGTGGGAGTGACAAGACGACATTGAGCGTCTGACATTATAGATTACTTCATAACCATATCAAAATGACTCTGAGTTATCAGATCTAAATGACAATGAGATACTCCACTGCCATTGTCCTCTATATTAAAAATTAGATGTTGCATGCCGATAGGCAGTGGAATGGATGGAAGATTATGGATATATTATACCAATGCTACATACTCAATGGACAGTTCTCAGATTCTGATTTTGATGATTAACCTAAAATTGTATTTAGTCTTTCAATTAAAATTTAAAAAAAAGCCCATTCATGAGCTCTATTCAATCTAGCATCAATTAAACTTATTGTCATGCTTTGACAGCAATCTATTCAATAGGGCTGCTGGAGAAGGCTGAGGGTATGGACCTTTAGGGAGTGTGGGATGGGTATATGCTGCTATATTTATAATCACCTATAATCACCTAGATGGTAATTTAATTTTTCTACTTTTTTTTTATTCAGCGGAGTGATATTTTGAATGTGTAAATTTAACTGCGTATAGGCTTTTGCACCACCACAGTAAAATAAAAAAATCCAACCAGCACTGTACAATAAGAAAAGTTAACATACCCACCTTGCTGGAACATCAACAAAACCCATGCCTCCCCACCCAAAACATCAAGCCCTCATTTGGACGTACTTAACAGAAGGCTTTCACAATGTGCTCTATAGGTCAACAAATTCAGGCTACTTCAGAACAACAGATTCAAGAACCTAGGGTTCCTTAAAAAGAATGCTGTACCCACAACACCCTACACTTTTCAAGGGAGCAATAAGGCCAGAGATCCCTTGGTGATCTCAAGCATATGCCATATAGCAAGAGGGGAATTAACAATTATTTGGAACTGTGGACAGCAATATACTAATAGGCACAGGAAGAATGTCCACTTTGGTTTATCGGCACTAAAAAAGAACATAAAAATAGGTTAAAAAGGTCTTGCACCAATATGAAATCTGATTAACATCAGTGGAAGGAAACATTTTTGTGATCTGCCATCCACAAATAAAATATTTTGTTTTCCAATGAAGTGTGAGAATATACAGAATTTTCAAAGGAAAATGCCTTAATTCTGACTGACCACTATACTTCTCTTTTATTATTGTCACAGTTCTATCTCTATGCACATTTTGTCTTTCATTAAACTCACACATAAAAATTATAAGCTAATGAAACAATGATGAACATCTACTTCAATAACACTCTAGAATCCTTGACTGTACTTTGTTTGTTTCACTTTTTTCCACAAAATTAACATACTAGAGACTATTTACCACTGTACAAAATTCCTTTCTTTCTTTATGAAAGCTACATCTTTACTATCAGGATGTGAAATGAAAAGCCTCCTCTACTTGTTGCATACAATTAAGCTGCAACAAAAGGCAGCCCAAGCTATTTCACATTTCATAGGGCTGCAATTATTCTTTAACTGTTAGAAGATGCTGTCCCCCAGGAGCTAATTACAGAAAAGCTCTCATCACACACAAGAAACATACAAACAAATCCTTCAAGCACAAAGTAAATGTTCAACATTAAAGAGGAAGTCACACCAATCAGTTTGGTTCAGCTAATTACTAATCTGATTTCTGGACTAGTTACATTAGATAATTATGACACCCATTCACAACTTGAAAGCCAGGACTTTGACTGATTATAATAACGATCTAGTACTCAGAATACAAGTAAGAGCAAAGTATGAAATATACATCATAACAGGCCTGATGTGATATATTTCTTCACTGCCAATGTTTCACTCAGCATTTGGCTAGGCCCTAGAGGACCTGATTCAAAGCCCACTGAATTCAATGGGAAGGTTTCCACTGACTTCAGTGTGATTTGGGTCGGGCCCACAATAACTAGATACGTTTTTTCATTAATGGAAGTTGCATAGCAATATGCAAGAATAATCTTTAACAGTTTTGATATTGAGACACATAGTGCCACTTCCTTCCAGATGGCATGTTTAAGCAAACTGCAATTTAAGCAAAATGGCAGCGTACTGACACTACAGTGACCTTGATTAAGCTTTTATATCTGTCCCTTCGGGGCTTTCTGAGAAGTAGTCAAGTTTGATAAGAATTAAACTCTTCCAAGGCCCTATGGTAATTATTCTTCAACTTACATTTAGTTCGTTTCAATGTCTCCAGCAATTTTTTTTTCAAATATATTTAGATTTAGATCAAGGATTGACTATATAAATCTTTCCCTTGCTCCCTGATACAACTGACAGATTGTGACATGGTTACTAGAATAAAGAAAAGGAGTACTTGTGGCACCTTAGAGACAAACCAATTTATTTGAGCATAAGCTTTCGTGAGCTACAGCTCACTAGAATATAGCTCTGACCTGAACCTTACAAAAAGTTTGGTTGCTTAAACATTGATAATTACCTTGAGATAGAAAGTTATTGTAATCAGAATGGATATTGATTTCATTTAGCAGTCCATATGTTCTGGTCTCTCTTAAAGACATGATAATAAACAAGGAAGATAAAGTTGGCATTAGAAGTCAATTAGCCATGCTTTTATAGGAAGCACTTAATTCTAAATTGCAACCGGATCACCACACCAACCAATTATGGTTAGTTTGAACTTTTAATTTGGTTACAGTTTTGCATTTTTAATGAGATCTATTTTAATTTATTTTTCAAAAAAATATATGAGAAACATAAGACAACTTTAAAAAGTTTGTTTTGTCCGTATATTTAGGCAGTTACCTTATATGGATCTTATCACCAAACAATAACTGAACTGCTGTTTGCATGCCTTAGGACCCCAATTCAGCAACATATTTAAACACATGCCTAAATTTAATTGACTTCTGTGGGACTATAACATGCTTAAAGTTAGGCATATTTTAAGGATTTTGCTTAAGTGAGGCCTAAGATTATTTAGTTCTAGTGACTATAAATATACATGTTGAACTGAAAAAACTAGCATGCAAAAATATGTTTTATGAGTCAAAAGAAACTAAATCATGATTAATATTTCCTTTTCCATCCATTACCATGCTGTAGCTCTTACAGTAAAAAGATAGAGAAAAGGACTGGACTGGACAAAGCATTGAAAAAATGTACTGGGCATGATTCATAACTGCATTACTCCATTTTTCATCAGTATAATTCCATGGATTAAAATGGATTTATGCCATAATATATCAGGCCTCCTGGATGGCAATTTGCTGTATTGGAGGGGAGGATAGATTAGTTGCTTCTAATGGGCTCTCTCTATCTCTAATTTTTGCCATCCAATTACTTATTCCATATTTTCTTGGTTATCAAAAGTTATAAAAGATCACCTGAAATCGAACAAAATATTAACAAGATACTAACCATCTTTCAGCCGTGACATGGTCTGGTGCAAATCATTAACATATTAATCCAGTGTTTTTTATCCTGATTACATCTACATCACTTTAAAATTTTCAAGATCCTTAATTTTTTTTAAAAAATACAGAATCTGTAATATAACAAGTGTTTCCTGAAAGATATACTATTGAAACACATTGTAAGCCAGGGTTTTGAAAATGCGCCTCAAAACACTACTTATAAGATGTGAAGAAAACAAACTACATTTTAATGCATCAATAAAGAACCTTTTTTCCCCCCTCAGCTGCATATCATGCATTGTCATGCTGCTGGGAAACTTTGCTACTGCACACGTGTACAAACACAAAAGTTGGTGTCTTAAAATGAACTTCAACAAATGCCACACATTATGCTTTGCTTTTGTGAAAATAGTGAAACTTTTTGTTGTTTTAAAAAAATCTTTTTTTTAAAAGTACACATTTTTAAGAAGTTGAGCAAACAACTGTGCAGCCAAAACTGTGCAACTAATTTGAATGTGCATTTACTGCATATGTGTGTGCAAACTGCATGTGCAAATAGCCAATTAAATGCATAACTGGCCATACACAAACACAAATACCTGATCTAAGTGTGTAAAAGTGGTTATTTTCCAGTGAAAATAAGGAACACATGTTCATACACATTTTTTAATACTGCAATATAATATCTGCAACTCTCTCTAGAGTTTTTTTAGGCCTTAACGTTCAAAGTTAGGTATTTAATGTTAGGCAACTAAACAACTGGCAAAATTTTCAGAGATGCTGACCAGCCACAACTCCCAGTAACTTCAGTGGGAACTGAGAATGCCAAGCAGCTCTGAAAAGCAGGGTCATTTAGTTAGGTGCTTAACAAGTTTGTAACTGTTGGCCTAAATCTTTTGGATCATTTTAGAGTACAGAAATTGAGTATCAATCTTATTTTTCCTTTATACACCTTATCAGATGAGAAGTTTTAGGGGACTGCAGAACCCCCATGCAGGCCACCCCCTTAGACACTCTTGTGTCCCTGGGATGTGGCACCTTTACCCTTCTTGTTTTAATGTTTATCTTCTCAGCATGTGTTTCACATTTTCCAGCCGTGGGGAGGCTGCAATTTGACCTGTCTGAGCAGGCTGTGCATGTGACCATCACACAGCGCATGTGTAACTTGAGAGATGTTAGGGTGGGGCTAAGAACTGCTCCTTGTGGAGAGGTGACAGACTCTGAACAAAAAGGAAGGTTCATCTGCCTGCAACCAGTACGCCTTGCTGGACCACCCAACAGGGAGTGAGATTGTTAACTTTATATTTGCTGTACTGTAGCCTAGGATCACATATTTGGATTCTGTTGTAGTTTTCTATCAATGGTTAAAATCTACCTGGTCTCTCTCAAATTTAACTGAATTGCTCTAGGGGGCAGAGCAGTTCGTAACAGAAGCTAATGGCAACCAATTATGACATTCATTCATTTTTGGAAAACCTACCCTTAAATTTTCTCTTTGGTATATGCACATTATTTTCATTGATTGAAAGGAAGTGAAGTGCAAACTATAAGAAGTGAACATCACTGGATGCATCTCCTGTGGAAAATGCACACTGGAAAATAGAGCTGTGTAAAATATGCGCCATGGTTTTACAGTCTATTATAAACTACCAATGTGGTGCAGACTTGTTAAGAGGTTCACAGATTTCATGAGTGAACCTGGCATGATCTATGGCTTGGCAGGGAGCTTTTCTACACAGAAAGCCATACTGGTGTAAGGCAAGGTGTGAATTTCATGCTGGTATAACTCCCCGTGAAGACACACTTGTTCTGGAATAAGAATGCCATTTTCCAGTATAACTTGCATTGATTTGGAAGTGGTTTAAACTAAGCTGGAAAAAAGCCACTCTTATTCCAAAATACAAGTGTCCACACATGGAGTTACACTAGTATAATTATAGTGATATAGTTATACTGGTATAGTTCTGCTGGCACAATTCCCCATGTAGGCAAGCCCATAGAAACCATGCAAAAGTCATGGCTTCATGAAGTCAGCAAACAAATCTCACCTCTGATTTGGTGTTCATATAAACCTGAAACAAAGAAAATTCAGGGGAAAGCAAAGTGAGAAGCAAAGTTTCCCATGAACCCTTGAGAACCAATTCTATATATTTCAAGTAACTAGTCAAAATCCCATGCTCTGCTTTGAAAATGAACCCTCAGGTACCTTACAGATACACACTTGATTGTCAGAGGTACTGACCCATCACAACTCCTTTTAGAATCAGACCTATCAATTGCAACAGTAACAACAGGTTTTTTTTTCCTTTTCAAATCTCCGAAACACAGGTTCAGTGTAAAGCTACTCAATGCCAGCTCTAAAATAAGGCAGACATGGCTTATTTATATACAGTTATATTGAACACTTTTTTTAAAAAAAGTATTGAGGGGAAAGTTATTCTGATAAAAGGTTTCCTTGCTGCTGTTAAAATTAAAACTGAATAAGGGAGAGTGGTGAATATTTATTTTGAAGTCAATAGGCTATAATGTTTACAAATCTACCCTATGTGATCATTTAAAATTCATAACTGAATGAATATTGTGTGAGATGGAAACTAACATTATGGCATCTGAACCAAGGCTACATTTATATTTCACTTTAATGCTCTAGCTGTTTAATCAAAATATGAATGAACTGGCTAAAAGACCAACACTCCAAAAGATCATAGTTCTGGAATTTAGCTTTAGCTTCCTATTGTCAACCAATTATTGTGTAATTTTTTTTCCCTGTGACTGAATAACTAACTGTTAGCAAATAATGAAAAGGCAATTACAGCAAAGCTTTGTTCATATTACTCTCTTCATTTTATTCAGGCTATAATTATTGTCAATGCTGGAGGCTTACTGTACCATGTAAGTGGCACCAGGGAAGAAAATGGAATGGGCTGGTGCATGGAAAATTGCAAATGTCACAGCTACCTTCATCATCCCTGTTGGACTTCCGAGATTAAAAAAAATAAGCAGCAAAAAACTCTCCATGTGCATTTTGCAAATTTTTTACCTCAAGCTTTTGCAGTGACTGAGGAACTGGGGGGGAAATTTCTAGTACTATGTTTGTTCTTTTTTTCTGTTTCTTACAATTTTATTATTATTTAATTTCCAGAGGGCACTGCTTTTTGCCACAGTGTGCCTGGAAATAAACTCGTGGAAATATTCTTTTAGCCGTGCTTTTCATTAGTGGTCTCCATGCTGTTCTAGAATGGGAAGTGACATATAGATAATGTATTTTATAGGTTTTGATCTCTGTTTCCGTGACATATATGGATACAGTCGCAGGAAAAATTAAGATTATGACCGGATTGTACAGATTTAGCATTCAATGGTTGCTGTCTGACAACGGCTGCTTATAATGCATTGTATCCCTGAGCTTTTATTAGTATTTATCAGCAAACTATGGATACAAATCAGAAATGTGGTATTCTGTTTGTACCATGTTAAGAAATAAATGACATTCCCATGTGTCATTTGTCTATTTTCTCTCTGATTTTTTGCCTGAAAGAGGTAAATAAGTCAATATTTTATGCCTCTGTCTGTATTCATCTTTATAATTCCTGTTAAACTGCCTGTGTGAGTCTACATATTACGTGCTTTTATTTGTAAACTCACAAAATATACAATTCCTTGTATATTACATGAATAATACTGACTGATAATAAAGCTTCCCCTATATTTACTTATAACTGATTGTTTAATTTATCATATTAAGTATGAATATTCTTCAAATCCAGTTTAGTAAAATCCAAAAAGTATTGCCATAATTCCACAAATATATACCCTGTATCTTTTATTGACCTTTTCATGTGTTGCTACATATCATTGCCCCTAACCATTCTTTCCTGATTGGTTGTTTAATCTCCTCCATTGTAGATATAGTATACATTTGCCACTACTAAGGCAAATATATAAAAATTACCATGGTATATAATTATTCCTTTCATTATTAAGTCTCAAGCTTGACCATCTGTGGTTTCAGGTTGCCCCTATGATAGGAGTAGAGAGATGGAGATTTTGGAATCTACTTCAGCCATAGAAAACAAAATTGATTTCCATCAAAAGACTGCAGTCCTTTTGTACAATGCAAGATGGAGATTAAAAACACAGGAATAAAAGAAACATTTGTATCTCCACCTTATAAACAACAGAAAAACAGTAGACTCCAGTAAACCTGGGCTTTTTTCAGAGATTTGAGTCACTTTCACTAAACTATTCTTCTCTCCAGAGGTTCTCTCTGCAATCTCCTCAGACTGTGAGCTGTTATACATGTGTCCACCCCCTTTTCCAGTATACCTGTCCACAGGCAGGTCTACAAAGATGACTAGCAGTTGTATTACCAAGGGAACAGGCCCACCCTATTCGAGGAACCCCAGCCTCAGGACCTAAAACTGGACACAATAGTTTAGGCTTCTGTCCTAGCAGCATCTTTCTTCCCTGAGGCCATTTTATCTTCCTCAGTGACATTAGCCCCATTCAGTACGGTTTGATCCTATATTCATTGATTTCAGGGGGCATTAGTTTGGGACCTATGCTACTCACCGATGTCAGTAAGACATTTGCCAGCAACTTCAACAAAAACAAGGTTGACACTAAGAAAAGTATGTAATTTAAATTCTGAAAGGGATAAGTGTTTGGGGCCTGGTAGACTTTAACTATTCCTAAACCATCTTTCATTCAACGGACCAGATCTTTAGCTGGTGTGAATTGAGCACCTCTATTGACTTAGACCAGCTGAGGATCTGGCTCAATATGTTCGTATATTTATTGGATGTAGATGTGGCTGAAAACAAAAAGAGCATTAGTGTCATAGTTACGGGGCTGATTGCGCCTCTGTCCCTTTCTGGTCTCTCTGAGGTCAACCACGCAGGTGCTACCTGTCCTTACCTGTCGTGGGGTGGAATTATGCCATTTTCCACCTCTTGAACCCAGATCCCAGTCAAACACCCCATCTATGCCAACCATTAATTACTGTGCAGATCTGACTGGACACCTGTATTTCTTCCTTTTGGGAGCCTGTGACTAGTGACATTGTGACTAATCACTTCTTAAGGGAAATATGTTTATTAGCAAAAGTAAAAAACCGTTGAAGAAAATTATTTAAAAACAACAAAAACAGCCTACATGCATATTTAGTCTCATCTAATCGTATGTTTCACGACAAGCTAAGCTGATTGGTTTCTTTCTTGAGTTACAGGAAAAGCCAACTGACATTCTTTTAGGAAACACAGGAGCTCTTGAAATCCAGCCTGGTCTCTGTTTTCATTCCAGAGAGTGTGTCCCCCCAGTTCCCTCACTCCTTTTTTTCCAAAGCCTCACTCTCCTTCTGTGTGCGCCTGAGCGCAATTACCATATGGCTCAATGTACCATATGGCTCTGTTACAGGGCCTAGGAGTGAGGTCTTTCTTTTGCCTCCCTGTGGGTTTGTCTACATGGGGAAATTTATGGATATTATTATGCTGCTATAGCTGTACTGGTATAACTCTTATTTGGACAACACTCTTATTCTGGATAATAGCAGCCTTTTACACTTCAATTTATGTCACGGAGCCACTGTTGTTCAGATGAAGTGTGTTCACATGGGGTAGTTATATTGGTATAACAATAGATGGTATACTAACAGTACAGTAATGCCGGTAGATTTCCCCATGTAGCCAAGTCCTCAGACTATTTTGTCCAGTTGGCTAGTCTGGCTACCTGAGACAATGTCCCTCTGAGAGTTGCTCTCTTTGGCACTTAGACCCATTCAGCCTTAATGGCTTGCAATCACAGGTCTTGTGGGGGAATGTTTTGAAGCTATCTTCTCTCTCTGACATTACAACCCTCCTTCTCAGAAATCCTATACATAAAACACATCGTGAGATGCAGATAATGTTCACCAGAGTACCCCCACATTCATCACTGCTGGTCTCTTATGTACACACATTGAGCTTTCATTGTGGTGAAGAGCACTTACTTAGAAATATATCCTATACAGATAAAATTATTAAATATTATGCAACCTAAAATACCTCAGAATCATCGGCCCCAAGTGGTGCACTCACAAAATCTGAGGTGCTTAAATTTGCATGCACCAATCCCAATATCAGTGCAAGTAAATTGTGGTATTGCACACACAAATGAGGCAGGAGCTGAGCCTTCAATTCAACAGTAACATCTATGCAGCCAACTCGTGCACCTACTAATGTGTCAGGCAATTTAAAATGGCGGTCGCCTCATAATTTGGATATCAGATGAAGGATAAATTCAATTCTCAGTTTAATTAACTGTCCATAGACAAATTAACATTTTAATAGATCATTAACTAATTGTGTATCAGAGAAAGAGGAGTAAAATCAATTTCATACAGACAGCTCAAAAAGGGTCATTCTTTATTGCACATATTTTTAACTGGTAATAATTTGGGGCCTGTATGGTCTGTGGTTGTTTTTCAGCCGTGTGTGTGAAAAACAAAAACCCACCTCCTCCCCCAAACACCGTACTTTTTGGTTCATAAAGGAATGTGTTACACATTAAATCCTTACCAAATTTAAATCTAGGTTGCCATTTCCCAGGTCCTGGGTAATATCATAAACTTTGGGATTACAGAAATAATATGGACCAAAACCCAAGCAATTTAAGACTATTCTAATCACAGAGGAAAGAGTCATTTATAACATCCTCTATACTCCAATACAAAAAACTTTCAAACAAACCCAACCATCATGAATTCCAAAAAGCCTCAAACCCTTGGTTTCTTTAATGAGGTACAGAACGTGGCTGAGATAGGTATTGCTGCATATCATCCAGGCTATTCACTTTATGTCCCATTACATTTGGAAAATAATCTGATCACCTTTTACTTCAAATAACTTCTTAAAATATAAAATAACGGATTTATTGAAAAATGTGATATGATGTCAGTGTGAATTAATGTTTCCCATTGGCATACTAATAAGCTCCATGACATAATAACTTGTTAAACTACACCAGCGGGACCTTAAAATTATTCCAAAGATAACATAACACAACACTTGAAGCAGCAGGAAACTTCCAGCATGCTTTTAGATGTTTTACAGTGTTGCTAATCTTTGAATGGCTTGGAAAAAAATGAAAGGGAACAGAATATTTAAAACTGGAGTTACCGTAGTCTAAAAATGACTCAATTTCAAGTGTGCACAGGAGATTAATGTCAATGTAGCATAAATAAATAAAATAAAATAAAATAGCAGCAGAAAAGGGAATGTTATTAAATTCATTTCCCTAGGTTGGATATGTGCCTTTTGGTACGTGAGTAAAATCCGTTTATATTTGGCAGAGTTATAAAGGTTTAAAGAACACATATCCCCCAACTTTATATTAAAGAGAAAGAGCTGGCCTTAATTTGGGGTATGTTTTGGGAGTCTCTTTTTAAAAAAAATATTTATTTGGGTTTTTTAAGCTAACAATTTCTAAGCAATAGCACTGCAGATACCTGCAAAAGGAGATGAATGGGGCAGAGATTAATTTTTTCCATAATCATGGGTAGATACTCCTTCTAGAATGTGTGTATCAATTTAGGCAAGGTTCCGATATAATGGGTAAAAGTGGATCAAGTTGACGTGATTATCAAGATGCATATTAGGATTAGTGTGTGCAAAAGATTCCATAAGAAGATTGGGTACAAGGCTTTCCATGCCACTGAAACCTTGCAAAGAATGGCAGTGCAAGTGCACCAGTGCATCCACTGAATGCAATAGATTAGCTCTGCGCGTGAGCCCCATATAGGGTTGGCATGGACGGCTACGCTGGGAAAGGGCTAGAGTAAGGTGATAAATCTGCTTTTACATGGATCCAATGGCCTCATTGCACATCTAGTGAGGAGGGCCTGTGGCTGCTATATGAGCTACCTCGTCTCCTGGCCTGGGGTTGCAGGTGGATTTTACCTCCCAAGTCATTCCACAGTCCACCCACCTAGAACTCACATACCTGGGACTTTTATGCAGGTTGAGTGGATTCCATTCTGAGTGAAGCAGGAGCCCTGCCTCAGTCAGTGCACTTAAGTGTGCGCTCCATGAGGGAGTGCTCCCCAGGAGCCCTTGCCTCACTGTGTGTGCAGCTTGGGCAGGACACTGGGCTCACGAGTCACTTTCTTCAGTGACCCAAATTACATCAAGAATGTTTCTCAAACTCCCCTTTGCCCACATCATTTCCTGTTTTACCCAGTGCTATTCTATTCAACGACTTTTCACCATTATTTCTGCTTGCTCTTGCTGGGAATCCCTCTATGCTAGAATTCTCTGCCTGCTCTCATTCCCTTTCATTTCTTAGGGGATATTATACCCCCAGCCATTGCTTCCAGTTAAGCTGTAAGCAGAGTGTTCAACCAATGCTAGACGTGAATATTCCATACAAAAAATGTTAACCTTTGGTCTAGGCGCATCTCAATAGAACGACCCTGCTGTGCTGCAACCCTTTGATCACTCACAAAAATTGGAACCATTTGCAAATGCATAGCTTGAGATTTGCACATAAACCAGACCTGATGGGATAAGTTTAAGGAATGCTGGAATAGGAATGTCTGCATGGTTCTGCTAGAGTGGCAGCGGGCGCATGAAAACCATAGCCCATACAAATCAGAAACATTGGGTAAGCTGACGTTTATGGTGAATGCATCTTCACAGAAGCTGGAAGAAGAATGTAACAGTATGTATCAAAAGGTAAACTGCTAAAAATGTGGTAATGATATCACTTTACTAGGCACCAGAAGGTGAAGAGGCAATAGAAACGATGAAAGCTACATCAGCCAGGAAAGATTCAGTTTCCTATTCAGTCACTGTATTAATTCTAGAACATGGGAATCTAAAACTGTGTGAAACCATTTTCCACAGCGAGCCCAAAACACCTGGTGAGTTCTTTGTAGTCTCTGCCAAATAACTATCTTTAAAGGGAGAAGAGACATTTAGAAACTCTAATCTGAAAATGTCAGCTACAGACTGGTATAGTAGTAAGTCCTGGGCAAACAGTGAGGAAGGGTACAGTGGAATTAATGCTTTGGGTTAGATAAGGAACAAGAGGGAAATAATGCAGGAAATGACAAAGAAACGGAAATAATTTAGGCGCATACAAAAGTCATGGAAGCAATGAACAAACATACCAGAGCATGTGAACAGAGAGTGTTACCAGCATAATTTTGAAGTTAATTGTATTGTCACCACATATACCAAAGAAGCTGGAAAAATGTGACTAGATTAGAGAAGGGTAAAATGACATTTTTATGTATAAAGGACACAGAACTAGAGTATCAACTGAACAGTGCTGTCAGCACTATACATGACACAAACTGAAGACATTCCCTTATCCTGAAGTTTTCATAATCCAAAGAAGAAAAATCTACACTGAAGCCAGTTCCAAAGTCCTTCTCCACAAGACTTGAAACAGAAGGAAAACCTCTTTTGGGGCAAAAGTCCTGGCTATTTATTTTCCTTCAGAAAAGCCCCCTTTCTTTAAGTGTTTGAAAAACGTTTGCTCAGCAAAACAAGCAAACCATTAATATATTTTAACAATCCCTCTGGGACTTCAGAAGAGCATTCGCCCAGCAGCAGCAGCAGCCTTCCTAGAAAATGTCCCTCTTTATATTTTGCCTGTGAAAATTAGGTGCTGCCATTCTGTCTCTTTCCCCTTGCACTTCTGAGAAACTTCCTTTGGGTCACAGCTTCCCAACCGGGCAGATGTTGCTAACTTCATTAAGGAAGCTAGGACGCGAAGGCACCATGACCACAGGAAGACCCTTTTGGACCCCCTCACAGTCCTATCTTTAATGTAGGGGAGGAGACAGTTTGTTTTTAAACTAGGGTTTGTTTGGTTTTTTTGGATACTCGTTCAGCAGAGTGTAGCTATCAGATAAAAGACTTGTTTAGCGCCATCATCTTGAAAGCATGAATTGCTGTCCCATATGGCTACCTTCTTACAGTGCCCCCACAACGCCACTTAAAGGCCACTTTAAAAAGAGCATTCTTTGAATGAAATTGTGTGTCCAATCCAAAGCTGATTTTGTTTCTAAAGTTAACTACTTTTGGTTTCTTGAAGACTCAGAGTGTTGCCTATAAGCCTTAGAGATTTTTGCTAACAAAACCCACTATTTTAAAGATGTTCATGTAGAAAGAAAGAATTCAAGATGGAGTTCGTAATGCATATGGTCCCAAGCCAGACTGCATTTCTTCAGCTGGTGCTCTGAGACCTGAGAAATGGCCCAAAAGAGAAGACAGTGCACATTCAGGACTGGGATTAGGGGGTAGCAAGCAGAGAAATTGCCAGGGCCCCACACCGCAGCAGGTCCCATGAAGCTAAGTTACAAGTGGCAGGGCTCGGGCTTCGGTGGGGTGGGGGCCACTCTTTAGTTTCTGCCCTGGGCCCCAGTGAGTCTAATACTGACCTTGTGCACATTCATCTATGAACAGATGAAAACTCAAGGAAGACAGAAGAATAAAATGGATGAAGTGAGACCTGTAAAAGGCTAGGAATTTGGGGTCCTGGTACATCATGTTCACTGAATTTACTTAATTTTACTTAATTTCCATAGACATTACAGATCTTATGATGGCCCCCTGAGCTCAGAGCCCCAGTACAATTGTCCTCTCTTCACCTTCTCTCATCAGCCCCAGTTTTTTCTTTACAAAGCTAAATGAGGTATGTCAAAGTTCCTTCCCCACTCTGAACTCTAGGGTACAGATGTGGGGACCTGCATGAAAGACCCCCTAAGCTTATTCTTATCAGCTTAGGTTAAAACTTCCCCAAGGAACAAACTTTGCCTTGTCCTTGAACCGTATGCTGCCACCACCAAGCGTCTTACCCAAAGACCAGGGAAAGAGCCCACTTGGAGACGTCTTCCCCCAAATATCCCCCCAGGCTCTACACCCCCTTTCCTGGGGAAGGCTTGATAAGAATCCTCACCAATTTGCATAGGTGAACACAGACCCAAACCCTTGGATCTTAAGAACAATGAAAAATCAATCAGGTTCTTAAAAGAAGAATTTTAATTAAAGAAAAGGTAAAAGAATCACCTCTGTAAAATCAGGATGGTAAATACCTTACAGGGTAATCAGATTCAAATCATAGAGAATCCCCAAAACCTTAAATTACAAAAAGACACAAAAACAGGAATATACATTCCTTCCAGCACAGCTTATTTTACCAGCCATTAAACAAAAGGAAATCTAACGCATTTCTAGCTAGATTACTTACTAACTAACAGTTGTAAGGCTGCATTCCTGATCTGTTCCCAGCAAAAGCAACACACAGACAGACGAACCCTTTGTTCTCCCCCGCTCCAGATTTGAAAGTATCTTGTCCCCTCATTGGTCATTTTGGTCAGGTGCCAGCGGGGTTATCTTAGCTTCTTAACCCTTTCTAGGTGAAAGGGTTTTGCCTCTGGCCAGGAGGGATTTTATAGCACTGTTTTCAGAAAGGTGGTTACCCTTCCCTCTATATTTATGACAAGGTAGCTTGTGTGTTTTTCAAAAAAATCACAAAAAAACAACTAGATAGTGATTAAAAGGTGTGTATCAACAACATATCAAATACTTTCAATGGAGTCACGCTGGCCTACAACTGGTGCAGTGTAATGGAGAATCCTTCCCTCCAATCACTGAAAATTTAACAAAGATCATTCTGAAGTAAATAAATAGCAGTTGCAAAAGCAGGTGGCCTTACCTCATGCCACCAAATCCCCTAGGTCTGTTCTTCTCATGTCAGACAAAAGTACTGACACAGTATATGCCACAAAACATGATGGGTAATCTCACAAAATGATTCATCATTGATTTTCTGTACAATATACAGTGAAAAGCTTCGTGATTAAGATTATTTCCATTCATAAATATTTTTAGATACAAGAACCTCAGACAATTCTGGATTTAACCTCTCCAAAATAAAACCATCTCACAGTCCAGTGAGGAAACATTTATTTTCATGAAATAGTCTTCTGGCTAGAAGAATAAAAACACATTAGACAGCACTTCTGCACACACCAGGGAATTACTCTATAAAGGTGGATTCAAAGTTCAATGAGGCCAATGCAGGTCTTTTCACTTACTTCAAAGGGCTTTGCAGCATGTCCTTACTAAGTCTCCATAGTGCAAACTGGTGAGGGGTGAAACTTAAAAATTTGGAAGGCTTTAAAAGTCTGAACCTTAACAAACCTTTTGAGTCTACAAATTTGGGCTGGAAAGCTCATGTGAACTGGCTCTTTCAAAATTTCAAGCATTTCCTCAGAGATGCTAAATTTTGTGTCAACTGGTTCATCATGCCTAGTTTAAATATTAGGATTGTTCTCTCAGTCTTCAGTTTCAAATTTTCTTTGCATTTATTTTTCTTTTTTGCCCAGGAAAGACGCTATGCAATCCTGTCTTCATAGAAACAATGTTGCAAATACACTGACAATTGTCCTTGAAGCTTCTGTCCTATTTAGCACAAACAGGCCTAGGTTAAAAAAACAGAGCACTGGAAAGACATTCATTGAGGGCAGCATAAGTGAAAGAGATTAGCAGTAATAATGGAAGTTGCCACAGTATTTTATTGCTACATTTCATTAGCAACATTACCACCAAATACATTTCAATCCCACTATACCAGATGGATGAGAAGTTGGTAGGAATGGTGCACAGTTGTAAAAGAGACGATCCCAGATGCACTGCAGTGAATTAATTTAACATTGCTGCTGAAGTTGGAGACTCCAACCTTTGAACTTACTCTCCAGGCTCAAGATTCCTAAAGATATAGAAAGGTAGATGATAGGTGATGCAGATGTAGTCACCTAAAGCCCTTAGAATCTTACTGACAGATTCCCCGTCTCTAGCAGTTTGAGATGGTCTTGTCAGTGAGTGTAAGCAGCCAATGCTGCTGATAGATCTTTAAGTCAGAGACTGTCACAAATTATGTTTCTGCACATTTTACAGAACAAATCCAAACCTAATCTGACGAGAGGTATTATTCCATCTCAAACTGAAGCAAGTCCTTGAAAAACTATGTCAGAGCAAAAGGGATTTTTGAGAAACGGCATCAGAAATGATGGCAGCAGAAAAAAAAAAGAGTTAGTCCTGAGATATTTATACTAACAACAAAAAAGGAGAGAAAGTAACTACAGAAAATTTCATGAGCGTTTTGACATCTACAGATGATAGACATTAATTTTAAAAGCCAATCTGCTCTCTTCCTGCAGAAGCAAAAGAAGGTATCCATAATAAGAAAGGTATACATTTAGGAAAAATATCCTTAAAATAGCTAAGAAATGGTCTTTTTTCCGGCATTCATATTTAGTGCTTGAGACATGGTGTTGGACATTTACGAATTATTTACTAAAGGTACACGACATACCACATATATCTTGGCCCATGCTTATTTCCTATTCTAACTATGACGACTGCATTACTCTGGCAAATGTTTCTATTATCAAATATTGATGTTTAATGCCAAACACTGATTGAGGAATTTTGCTGAATATTTAAAGTGCTGAATGTAACGCTAATATTGAATGTCAAAAATTTGAGATATACTAAAAACTGTCTGAAAGTGATTCGTACGTCAGCCAGTAAAACGAAATATGCATATTTATTAGCAGTCCGAACACTTTCATGGTTTACCATCCATTTTTTAAATTTTGATATGACAGTACAGTGTTTTGATGTGGGAAGTCACATTAAGATATTTCATTTGCTGTCATGTCATGAAACATGGCATTAAGTGGCAGAAATTTAAAGAAGCAGCATTTTTTGTTGGGGGCTGTTAGGATAAAGATATTCAGGCCAGTCTGAAATGGCCTGTACTTTAAGAATGTAGGTGTATTCTTATCACTTGGCTAGTTAGAGGTATAAAAGAAAGAATCAAAATCACTGTCTGCCAATGTAAGGGCCTTCTCTTACTGTGACAGTCTGAGGCCCTGTTCTTAGGCTCAGGCCTTTGGCTAAGCAGCAGAGGCAGCCATAAGCTAGGAAGCGACCGGTCACATCCTCACATTCCAAACTAGTCACATTGAAATAAGGTGCTATTGGGCTGTTAGGCACTATCAGGACAGGATTGTATTCCTATCACCTCCAGAGAAAGGGAAGTGCCTGGAAGATGTAAAAGGAAACTTAGTTTGATAGCATCCTGTCTGGCAAGAACTCACTTATCAATAGCTGGGATGTGAAAACCTCACTTCTGTGTTGTCTTGTCATTGTAGTTCCCACTTTGCTATTGTTTGTCTGTATAATCTCTGTCTGGTTCTGTGATTGTTCCTGTCTGCTGTATAATTAATTTTGCTGGGTGTAAACTAATTGAGGTGGTGGGATATAATTGGTTACATAATCATGTTACAATATGTTAGGATTGGTTAGTTAAATTTCAGGAAAATGATTGGTTAAGGTATAGCTAAGCAGAACTCAAGTTTTACTATATAATCTGTAGTCAATGAGGAAGGGTGTGGGTGGGGGTGGGCATGGGCATGTGGGTGTGTGAGATGGGAACAGGGAATGGGGGTAAGAAAATTGGAATCATGTTTTGCTAAAGGGGGAGATGGGAACAGGGAATGGGAGTAAGGAAGTTGGAATCATGTTTGGCTAAGGGTAGGAATGGGAACAGGGACACAGGTGTAAGGCTCTGTGGTGTCAGAGCTGGGAAGGAGGATACTAAGGAAGGAAACTGGAATCATGCTTGCTGGAAGTTCACCCCAATAAACATCGAATTGTTTGCACCTTTGGACTTCGGGTATTGTTGCTCTCTGTTCATGCGAGAAGGACCAGGGAAGTAAGTGGGTGAAGGAATAAGCCCCCTAACAGGGGCAATTGGCAACATTCTAAATTCAAATCAAGATAATTTCATCTAGTTTGTTTTCGTCAACATTGTCCTCAAGAGCTTAACATTTGCAGAAATGGGATAACTTTTCGAGGCAGTCATGAAAATAACAAAGAGGAATGCTATGAAATATAGAAAATACACCCAATAAGTACCCCAACCTTCCAGCCTTCAGGTTTTTCTGAAAAGCAGGGGGGAAAATGATTAATCATGGAATATCAGGGTTGGAAGGGACCTCAGGAGGTCATCTAGTCCAACCCCTGCTCAAAGCAGGACCAATCCCCAACTAAATCATCCCAGCCAGGGCTTTGTCAAGCCTGACCTTAAAAACTTCTAAGGAAGGAGATTCCACCACCTCTCTAGGTAACGCATTCCAGTGTTTCACCACCCTCCTAGTGAAAAAGTTTTTCCTAATATCCAACCTAAACCTTCCCCACTGCAACTTGAGACCATTGCTCCTCGTTCTGTCATCTGCTACCACTGAGAACAGTCTAGAGCCATCCTCTTTGGAACCCCCTTTCAGGTAGTTGAAAGCAGCTATCAAATCCCCCCTCATTCTTCTCGTCTGCAGACTAAACAATCCCAGTTCCCTCAGCCTCTCCTCATAAGTCATGTGTTCCAGTCCCCTAATCATTTTTGTTGCCCTCCGCTGGACTCTTTCCAATTTTTCCACATCCTTCTTGTAGTGTGGGGCCCAAAACTGGACACAGTACTCCAGATGAGGCCTCACCAATGTCGAATAGAGGGGAATGATCACGTCCCTCGATCTGCTGGCAATGCCCCTACTTATACATCCCAAAATGCCATTGGCCTTCTTGGCAACAACGGCACACTGTTGACTCATATCCAGCTTCTCGTCCACTGTAACCCCTAGGTCCTTTTCTGCAGAACTGCTGCCGAGCCATTCGGTCCCTAGTCTGTAGCGGTGCATGGGATTCTTCCATCCTAAGTGCAGGACTCTGCACTTGTCCTTGTTGAACCTCATCAGATTTCTTTTGGCCCAATCCTCTAATTTGTCTAAGGCCCTCTGTATCCTATCCCTACCCTCCAGAGTATCTTCCTCTCCTCCCAGTTTAGTGTCATCTGCAAACTTACTGAGGGTGCAATCCACACCATCCTCCAGATCATTTATGAAGATATTGAACAAAACCAGTCCCAGGACCAACCCTTGGGGCACTCCACTTGATACCGGCTGCCAACTAGACATGGAGCCATTGGTCACTACCCGTTGAGCCTGACAATCTAGCTAACTTTTCTATCCACCTTATAATCCATTCATCCAGCCCATACTTCTTTAACTTGCTGGAAAGAATACTGTGGGAGACCATGTCAAAAGCTTTGCTAAAGTCAAGGAACAACACGTCCACTGCTTTCCCCTCATCCACAGAACCAGTTATCTCGTCATAGAAGGTAATTAGATTAGTCAGGCATGACTCGCCCTTGGTGAATCCATGCTGACTGTTCCTGATCACTTTCCTCTCCTCTAAGTGCTTCAGAATTGATTCCTTGAGGAACCTGCTCCATGATTTTTCTAGGGACTGAGGTGAGGCTGACTGGCCTGTAGTTCCCAGGATCCTCCTCCCTCCCTTTTTTAAAGATGGGCACTACATTAGTCTTTTTCCAGTCATCCGGGACTTCCCCCGATCGCCATGAGTTTTCAAAGATAATGGCCAATGGCTCTGCAATCACATCCACCAACTCCTTTAGCATTCTCGGATGCAGCGCATCTGGCCCCATGGACTTGTGCTCGTCCAGCTTTTCTAAATAGTCCCGAACCACTTCTTTCTCCACAGAGGGATGGTCACCTCCTCCCCATGTTGTGCTGCCCAGTGCAGTAGTCTGGGAGCTGACCTTGTTCGTGAAGACAGAAGCAAAAAAAGCATTGGGCACATTAGCTTTTTCCACATCCTCTGTCCCTAGGTTGCCTCCCTCATTCAGTAAGGGGCCCACGCTTTCCTTGAGTTTCTTTTTGTTGTTAACATACGTGAAAAAACCCTTCTTGTTACTCTTAACATCTCTTGCTAGCTGCAACTCCAGGTGTGATTTGGCCTTCCTGATTTCACTCCTGCATGCCCAAGCAATATTTTTATACTCTAATACTAATGAACATTAAAAGTTGACATGTCCAGTTGTTTGAGGTCCCAGATTTTAAAAACATTATAGAGGTGATTTGACACATTTACCATGACTATGCCAAAGTTCTATTTTTCTGACAAATCCCAATGTAAACTAACACCTAAAGAGATGTAAATACCACATCCCTTCCCGCTCTCTGTTATTCTTAGGATAACTAAGGTATGAAGTCTGCAACAGCCTCCCAGTAGAAGTTGTAGGGACAAACAATTAATTTTGAGAGAGAGCTCAGCAACACTTGGGCTCACTTCTGGTTGATTTCTTATGTTCCTAAAAGCTCATGCTTCAGGGTTTCAGATGGCCACTTCTAGAGGCCCGGAAGGGCCTCTGCTCCAATCAATGTATTTTTTGTTTTTAAATCTCCTTGCTCTGAAGCATCAGGAATCTTCATGGCTGGAGATGGAACATCGGATGGGGAGGGCCAGGGCTTTGAGGTGACACTGAGCATTCTCTCTTTCAGATGTTTGGCTGGCTGGTTCTTGCACACATACTCAGAGTCTAACTAATGACCATAGGTGAATTTGGAAGTAATTTTCCCCCAGGTCAGATTGGCAGTCATCTTGAAGGAGTTTCATCTTCCTCTGCAGCATGGAACGTGGGTCACTTGATAAGACTATCTGGCTATATCCTCCTTTTATTAATTCTCTGCCATTGTGGAGACTTTGGGCACTGGTGCATCTCAGTCCCTCTAAGTTTTTGCCTGTAGCACATAATAGTCTAGTCTTCTGTGGGCTGTAATATTTTGGCCTAACTTCAGTTGTTGGGATTAGTACAGATGCTGGATGATGATGTACCACAAAGGGAAGTTGGGACCAACTTTGTTAGCCCTATTCCCCATATATCTTACTGTCCATCTTGGCATTTTCCTCATGAACAGCCAAAAAATAAAAAAACAAAGAAATAAACCCAACAGTTACAGAGATCTAGGAAACTGCATGACTTAGGCAAACAGGTTGGGCCCTAAAGATAAGCTCGGAACTCTTCTCCTGCATTTATAGATAGGCAATAATTTGACAATTGTCTTGAAATTAGATATCAAAATGTATTTCCTTTGCCTTTGATTTTATTTTAAAAGACTTTTTGCAAAAAATATAAAGGTACAGAAAGGGAATTGTACCAAACACAATTTGGTGCTATTTCAAGATTTAGTAACAGACATTTGTGTCATTACCGTTTTTATTATTGTATGGCTTGTAAATGTAGATTGTGGACTATATGGTAAATGGGTGGCTGGCAATTTAGCCAGCTTGACCATGTTTCTGGACGAAGATCAGGGAGGAATCACTGCAGGCTACAATGGGAAACGTCACAAGCAGAACTGGCAATAAACATTGGTGGCCACAGTGACTGTGTTCTTGTTTTTATACAAAAAGAAACTGGTGCAAAATATATTACTGCCATATGCCTGATCTCATGTCTCGAATAGAGGTGGGCTTGAACTGAAAGCCCTACGTGTCAACCCATCTCTTTGCTCGGGTTGGGAATTTGGAAGCTGGATCCCAGGTTAGCACATCTCTAGTCTACAGTTAACACAGCGGTGAGATCTGGCGGAAGCATGGTCACTGTGTACAACAGTAAACATTGGTCACTGTGAACAGCAGCAAACAGATGTCTAACTTCTTCACAAGCATTGTCAAGATTTCACTGTGAACAAGAGATTTCCAGGATGGTTTTGTTGTTAATGGGGACTGAAGGCTCCTGTCACTAGATTTAGCCACTGGTCTTTACCCTTCCAGTAATACAAAGTCAGATCCTTAATAAAATGATTTTTAAAGGCATGATGAAAGTGGGTTAGGTACGTACTACTTTTTTATTAGTCAAAGGACAGAGAAATTGCAATTGTCTGAAAATTGCAACACGTCAAAAGCCCATCTCATTAAAAATATGGAAATAAATATACAAATCCTGGTTATTAGTGCCAAACATTTCAAGAATATCTTCAGCACATGGGCCAGACCAGCTGATGTAAACCACCATAGCTCCACTGAAATCCATGGAGTAACAGTGATATTAACTGGCTGAGGATCTGGCGTAGTATGTTTGTTTTGTGATACACCTTCATGGACTCCACAATTATATTGATGTGATTCCTGCAAGTATCACTCCTTAAAACATCTCTTAAGACTATGACACTACAGTGCTGGAAACTATCTGATCATTCATTCAAACTATCTGATGCTCCACCTGAGAACTGTTTTAAGGGGTAGTAAATGAAGGAATCACAATTAAATCAAGGTGGTGCCCACACTGGTAAAATGAGTCAAGCAGATACCAAAAAATCCCCACACGATTCCAAATACTTCCATCTTGGAATTCCATCTGCCCTGCAAGTGAATTTCTGCTAAATAATGCTGAGTTCTTGTAAAAATTGTAGGACAGGTGGATTCTGAGACTCCAGTACTGCATCTGAACCTTATCACATATGTTCAGCCTCTCTCTGCCTCCCGACTTCTCTTTCCTTATCCACCATTTAACTGCAAACAAACCCCTTAAGAAATGTTTCAAGTGGTGTTCATCTCTCATTCTCTGTTCTTCCCATTGGCAATACCCTTGGTAAAACACTAGTCATTTGCCTAATGACTGTTCCTTGTTGTTCTCCTTTAATTCTCCACTTAAAACTCTCTTTTGCCATGATGCCTACCCAAAAATGTGATAATGGCTGAGCAGCTAGTGTGTTGTGACCACTGCTTTTCATGCTGGCCAGAGAGTTTTTTCTCATTGTTTCCCTGTGCTTGCCTGATTGTTTCTTCTGTGTTTGTACAGTGCCTCATGCCATTAGTTTCCAGCCTACAACTGGTGTCCCCAGGTACTGCTACAATACAAATTAAATCATGATGCAGGTGGCTCTTCATATTGCATGATTTGGTATTTTCATTTTACTGTGTATCGTCTGATTCCATGCCATATTTCCAAGTTTAAAGGAAAACGAAGTTGGAAGAATCACAATATATTTGTTTGTTAGGCTACTTTAAGTAACTGAAGTGTCCCACTGAAATCAATGCCACTACTCATATGCTTAAAGATAAGTGTGCGTCAGAAGGATCAGAGCCTTAGTTTTTACATAAAATTGAACAGAAATCATTCCTCTGATGCTGGTGATCCATTAACCTCCACATTTTACTGAGGGGTTATGAAGATGATGACAATGTCACAGTTTTGCTTCCTTTTACAAAACAATATCAGCCATCGCCAACGCTTATGGGGATTTTTGAACATTTTGGGCTTGATTCTCATTTACACAAAAGCCCTTTTTATACTGCTTTGGCAGTGTAAAGGTCCCTTAAAGCAGATGGTAAGTTACATTTGAACTCACTTTAAGGCACTTTTACACTGTCCGAGTGGTGTAAACTGGTCTTAATATAAATGAGAATCAGACCCTTTATGTCTAACTGATGTTAGCATGTGAAGCCTATGGTGTATAATTAAAAATGCCTAATTCACCAAAGACAATGTTGGCTCAGTGAAAGGTTGTCATCGTCTATATGGTATTAGAGACATGCATTATGCATTTTATGCACTGACTTATTTTTGAGTTTGTCTCTACTGTTGTGATGAGAGCAATATGCAGTAAACATGCATTCAGCTTCTACCATTTAGGGTTGCTACAATTAGTAGAAGTTAATTTTTGACATGTATTTCCAAAAACAGGAAAATATGAATTGCAGCATATGATTGTGTGATACTAGAGAGATAAAAAGAGTTGTCTTACATTAATCTGTCAAAGAGAAAATCTACCAGCAACCTCTGCTATATTGTCTTTGTGAAAAATTAGCATTCAACTTTGAGAGAACAAAAAGTTTGCTATAAATTACAATAAAAAATGTGAATTTATAAATAGATTCTAGTTAGTAATTGTTACTGAACAGGGCATAAAGAGTTCATGGCATTCATAAGCACTTTCATGTTATTGTTCATAACATGAACAAAACATGAAAAAAGTATCTATAATGAAAATGGACACAATAAATTCATGAAATATCATTGGTTTGAGAAACAGGTTTCTCAGTACATTTTCAGCTGTGTCTTTCATTTAATGGAGCAGGGATTAATCTGGTGTACTAAGTCATAGAATATTATTCTACTTAGATGGCTGTGAAAACTGAAAAGTGACAAGAGATAAAATAACTTCTCATTTCTTAAAGCACATAAAGGTCACAAAATAACATGTAATTTCCCCACCCCATATTTGCTTAAGAACAAGTAACAACTAGAGGAGGGTGAATATCTGAACAAAAACTACCCCATAGTTAATATCTAGGGATTAATATGTCAAAATATTAGTTATGTTATCAATCAGAATTAAAACCAAAGAATGTCTATACAACACAAAAGGAACCCCCTCTCCCTTCCCCAATCCCACTTAAGTTAATTGGCCACAGTATTTTGCATAAACACAATGTCCCTATTGTAGCCAGTTTGTTGGAATTTTGCACAGGAGCATTATTCACATTTACAAAACATATTTTTCTTTTCTAGTCCAAATAATCTTCCTCCTCCAGTTATTATTGGCTCTTAAACAGGAATAAAGTTGGACAGAGGGGGATGAAGGGTGAAACTAATTTTGTAACTCATATGCTTGAAGAAATGAGAAACAAATATAAATGTGAATGTGGTCTCTCACAACCTGCATGTCCAAACATTGGAGTCTCATATTATTACACATTATAGCTTTCCAAAGTGGCAAACGGATAGGAGATGAACCAGGAGGACCTCCTGTGTGGATTCTTTTTAAATTTAAGTTGCAGGAGGAGTCTGAAAACACATGTTCCAGTCCCATCACCATCCTAATTGCTAAAGAGATCTCTCAGCGAGCAGGAAAAATAGCAAGCTCAGCCACTCAAGACCTTGTTGGGACAGGAACAGGGTTCCATAGCCCCTCAGTTTATCACCCAATGTGTGTGTGTCTGCTTCATCTCAAAAGCCATCGAAGGCCATCACTTAATGCAGCCTTGGTGAAGAAGTGACTCTAAAAATGGCATCGTGAAGTTCCAGTAACTTTGTCCCAGTAACGCCAGATCAATTCTTTCTGCTGTACAAGCCATGGTTTTCAATGGGGTAACACAGTTTGCAATTTTGGGCTTAATCAACACACTGTGTTGACAATGCAGAAGAATTAGTATCCGTTCCAGTTGTCCACATTTCTGTTGGCTCTACAGTTCTAACAGGAGTGAAAACAGCAAAGCAGCAAAAAACCAAAAGGAGCCATACTTCTGAGGGCAGTAACCCAATTTCAGAAATCACAGGTGCTGCCAAACTGTAGGGGTGGGGGGGAACCACAGATTCTTTAATACTTACTCTCAAAAATCCTTCAGTTTTCACATGGAGGGTTCAGAGAGTCGGGGGGGGGGGGGGTGTCAGAAAATGCCACAAAGCCAGCACTCCTCCCTTCCATGCTAAGCCAAGATTCCCAGACCCTCTCACCACGTCCTTAGTTGCTGGCATACGCCACCTGACAATGTTTTCTATCATTGGTTCCCCACATTTTGGACCCCAATTGTGACTAAGCACCAGAGTGCCACATCCCAACCGCAAACAGAAGCTAGGGACACCATTCCTGCCCATCCTGGCTAATAGCCGCTGATGGACCTATCCTCCATGACCTTATCTAGTTCTTTTTGAATCCTGTTACAGCTCACCATTAAACACATTTGCCAGCGCCTATTCTTCCAGGGACCAGTAGGATTAAGCATGAGGAGAACCTCAGCCAATAGACCATTCTGGTGAATTTTGGGTTGTTTTCTTCTAAAAAAAACAAAGCAATTCGCCCTCACCCCAAATGCTCCATAGTTCACTGGTTGATTTGAAAAAAACATCTCCTGAAAATAATGTTGCTCCCTTGTCTATCATTTACATTTCCTCCTTCTTCCCTCTACCTTCAAACTACCAGAGCTTCCCCTTCTTGTCCAATGACACCCTACCTCCCATGATTTGCCTCAACTCTCCTTTGTGACTGACTTTTTTTGTTCACATAGAAATTCTTCAAAGATCTTAAGGAGGCAGGGCACCAATATGTATTTCTGCATATAGTTGTATTTTTGGAAGCTGGTGAACACTGATACCAACATTCCAGAATGGAAGCCCAATTTTATGGTGTTTAGTTCTGTTGCCAGAATGACTAATAGTGGAGAGAGAGTATTTTTAACATGTGCTTCATGAAAAATTAAATGTTTCTGACAACACAATTAACCAGTTTCATTAGTCCTTTTGTATAGGAAGTGTCCAAATTATACTCCATTTAAACAAACTACCTTCTCTGTGCCTCTACAAAGCTTGAGCATCCAGTATAGTAGCTTTGCTGAAACAATGGAGTAGCTCTCCACTGACCATCAACTCTTCAGAAAACATGATTAATTGAGATGGATGGAAGGTAGGTTTCCAGATATTATGGAAAGATCTTAGCCAAAATCTAAAAAAGGAGGCAGCTACTTTATAACAACAACTTGAGCAATTTCAGACTTTTGGGGAATTACTGATGAGTGGACCAGTTTGTTCAGGTAAGCAACCCTCTTCTTTGCACATAGAAAATGTCTTGAAAATATCCTCTTTCATACATTCACTGCTGATTAGCACTGCCTAATCATAAACTATGACTTAAATTCTGCTCTTGGTTTCAAATATGCAATTCCCATCAAAGTATGTGGAGATGTACATGCTTATCTGTGAGACAAGGTTGGGGAGGTAATATCTTTTATTGGACCAACTTCTGTTGGTGAGAGAGAGAGAGAGAGATGCGCTTTCAAGCAACGTAGAGCTCTTCAGAAGCAGCAGCAGATCTGTTTGGCTCAAAAGCTTGTCTCTCGCACCAACAGAAGTTGGTCCAATAAAAGTTATTACCTCATCCACCTTGTCTCTCTAATATCCTGGGACCAACACAGCTACAACTACACTGCATGCTTATCTGTGGACAGACTAGACTTCTTGCTGGAAAGTAATCATAACATAGCAGCACACACTGAGTGATGACAGGATAATTCACAGCCATGGCAGTATAGAAACAACAGCTGCTGTTTCTAAAAACATTTTCAAAATTTAACCATTAACAAGAGCCCCCTGCCCCAGTCACGATGTTAGGGAATAACGTTATAACCACTGAAATATTCCTTTAAGTATAAAGGATTAGTTGATCATGGATTTCTGCAAATCTCCATTGTGCCAGACAGTTAGAGCCAGTTAGAAGCACTGATAAGGGAGAAACACTCGCTTAGTCATGGCTAATATGGTAGAGTTTTTCACTTCACTTGGGGTTCAACAGTGTTGGGTTAAACCTATCGAGCTTCCTTTACAATGATCTGTAAGGTACATTTTTAAGTGTAAATCACTTCTGCAAATAATGTGAGATTAACCCAAGAGATATCAATGCTGTAATTATTATTATTATGATACTTAAGTATTGTTTCAATTAAACCAAGGACCTGTTCCAAGAGCATCACTGGAATAAGGTGAATTACTGGACCATGTTGTAAAAACAGCTCAGTGGGTGGATGGATTATAGGTAAGGATGTTTCCAGAAAGAAGCAACAGTGAAGGTGGTTTGCCTAATTTGTTATTTCGCTACATAGTTCTGCTAGAGTGGTAGAGAGTTCAGACTTGAGTAACAAAAAATGTTTCCAAGAATCTCTAAAAGTGTGTGTAAAATAATGAATGCCTCATGTTTGTATTCCTTACTGGGTATAAAGAGAAAGCAAAACACAAACACTGTTCTTCAGCACAGCCTAGACTACAGTCCCCAGGGGATTTTCCCCTTTCCCTCTCAGTCTGCTTCAGGGCCCACTGCAGGATTCTTCCTTGATCTTTTAGCTAAGTGCTGCCTCCCAAGACTTTCTCCCTGGAGGCCCTTTTCTTCCAGCAAGTTCCCACTGCTTCTCCTCCCAGGAGACTCTGGCAAGTCTTTCCCAGGCTGCTGCTCATGCTCCCTACAGCCTCTGCCACCCTTCCTTACTGATAGCCCCGGACTTTATATGGCATGCCCGTCTCCTCCTCAGCTGCACCTAATTAATGAACAGGGCTGACCCCAGGACTCTGGCCCTTAAATGGGCAGATCACCCTGTTGCAGGCTGCCTCTGAAAGAAAGAAGAAGAATTTTCCCTATCTAAAATTTTCTGCGAATGAGTTCCACATAGCTCTATTAATGGTAAATTCTGGTATCATCATATGACCTTGGGAACTGGGATGCAAGATTTTAGCTATGCATTAATCTAGCCTACCTAAGGGCATATCTCAGTCCTGCTGAGGGGGAGACAAGCAGAGATCATGTGATGAAAACCATCTGCACAATCCACTGTAAGTGGCATCTCCAATGGGCACAGTTTGGGAGAATACCACCACTTTCTGAGCCACCGTGCTCACCTTCCCTCACTCAACAGAAGGATTGTTTTGCAGGCCTAGGGGTTAAAATGATTAACTCCTCTCAGAACTGTTGGTTGAGGAGGTGGGCACTGCTGTCAAGCCCCAGTAGAATCACAGAATCATAGAACTGGAAGGGACCTGAAAAGGTCATCTAGTCCAGTCCAGTCCAGTCCAGTCCCCTGCACTCGTGGCAGGACTAATTATCTAGACCATTCCTGACAGGTGTTTGTCTAACCTGCTTTTAAAAATCTCCAGTGATGGAGATGCCACAGCCTCCCTAGGCAATTTATTCCACTGCTTAGCCCCCCTGACAGTTAGGAAGTTTTTCCTAATGTTCAACCAAACCTCCCTGGCTGCAATTTAAGCCCACTGCTTTTTGTCCCATCCTCAGAGGTTAAGAAAAACATTTTTTCTTCCTCCTTCTTGTAACAACCTTTTACATACTTGAAAAGTGTTATGTCCCCTTTCAGTCTTCTCTTTTCCAGACTAAACAAACCCAATTTTTTCAATCTTCCCTCATAGGTCATGTTTTCTAGACCTTTAATCATTTTTGTTGCTCTTCTCTGGACTCTCTCCAACTTGTCCACATCTTTCCTGAAATGTGGCATCCAGAACTGGCCATAATACTCCAGCAATTCTTCCGCTCTACTCCTAATCAGCCCAGAGTACAGCAGAAGAATTACTTCTCGTGTCTTGCTTACAACACTCCTGCTAACACATCCCAGAATGATGTTCGCTTTTTTTGCAACAGCGTTACACTGTTGACTCATATTTAGCTTGTGATCCACTATGACCCCCCAGTTCCCTTTCCGCAGTACTCCTTCCTAGGCAGTCGTTTCCCATTTTGTGTGTGTGCAACTGATTACTCCTTCCTAAGTGGAGTACTTTGTATTTGTCCTTATTGAATAAGTAGCATGAAGATCCGCTGCTTAATCTCCTAATGTACTTCAGGCAAGGTTATTTTTTGATCCTGAGGGTGAGATATTACACAAAACCTTTTAAAAATGGAATCAATCTGAAAAAGCTCTCCAACTCTTAGCAGTACACAAAAGAACGGTGGATGTAACTGATTCAGAAAAACCCTGAGAGTCTAGAGTTATCTTTTCACACAGCAAGCCTGAAGGGATAAATCGCTGAGGATGCTGTGGAAGATCAAGATGATACAAGTGAGTAGAAGTTATAAGTGCAGAAGGATGTGAGTTGGTTTATTGGTCAACTGCATCAGGACTTCAAACCTATGACTATCAGGATTAAGGTTGCTTTGTCCATTTTTCAACCTTTCAGTATAAGGAAAGAAAGAGAGGACGCCTGCAATAACTTTTGTGAGAGAATGTCGTTACAGCCACAGCCAAAGAATCCTGCACCTTCCGTAAAATCTAGAAATTATTAAGTTAATTAGCACAAAGGTCAAGTGCTGGTCCCCCCAGCAGAGGCAGATATGGCTTAAAGTCTTTGGATGGAGGAACATCCTTTGTACTGATGTGCTTTTTCAGGATGACTCAGCTCTTAACAGCAAATTGTTTAGAGGTTAAATTATTTAATTTCCTTTTTGGAGACGGAACTTTACATGACCCCTAAAATTTTGGAGAGCATCTGGGGTCAGGGGGAGAGTCATGCTTTGAAAAATATGGTGACTTCATCAAATTAAATGTTTTTTGGTGGGACACAATTGCTTTCTTTAAGATCCGTGGATGCTATAAAATACCAATCTCTAATGGCTGCTCTAATGGACAATATGAACTCCACCTTCATACTTATATATCTGTGTTCTGCAAAGAAGTTGAACCAATTGAGATTTAAGAAAGCTCCAGGGTCATTCTATGTTTGAGACCATGAGCAGCCAAAAAATTGCCTGCTTTCTATTCTAACTATGTGGGGGGAACGATAGCATAAATTCTGTAAGCTTGGTTTATATCCCATATCTTGTGAAATGAACTGGGAGATATGGAGAGGCTAATGTGTCTTGAATTTGAGGGAAAATTTTCTAAAGTAAACTTTTAGAAATAATTATCTCCCATTCCCTCAGGAAATCATCAATCCTGTCTTCTAACTGCAGCTAAAGGGGATGAATCAGAATTTACATCTGGTATTGTGGGTTCCTCCCAGTGCTCTCTCTCTTCCTGCCGAATGCAGGATAGGACATACAAAAATGGTCTCGAGTCATAGGGTGGGCTGAAATTAGATGGTTAGCTCTCTCCTTTTCCGTGCTAGAAAGGATTCTTTTAGATCTGATCATTCTTTCTTCGCCCTATAAAGGTATCATCAAAGAGGTGCATCCCTCATTTCCCTCACCCCAAAACAAGTAAGACAAAGAGCTTCTACTTCTCTCGGAACTCACTGATCTATGGAGAGACTAAACAGCTCAAAGTGGAAAGTAATACTATTGTTTGCAGTGGCTTCAGCAAGAAAGTCTACCAGCATGTCACATTCAGTGGGTTTTTGTTTTGTTTTTGAAGATTTATTTGAAAACATCTTTGTAGACGTCTCATTTTTCTGAAGACCCTTTTTGGCTATATGCTATTAAAGCTTTAGCTATACATACACTATTAGGGCAGCCCCATGTTCCTTAGAATAAAACTTTTCTCAAAAGGCTTGAATAAAGCAGACTCCATCTTCTTTTTCCCAAGAATCAGAGAGAAGCAACATCTTCTACAGGAATACAGGATTTTAAAAAAAAAAAAAAAAAAAAACTATCTTACTATGTACAATACCTCACAGCTCACATTTTTCCCGAGGGAAGCTTATATAGTGTAATGGGAACATTTGTTAAGTAATCAGGGGTTGTAAAATACTATACACACACACACACACACACACGGCTTCCTGTCCGAACATTTTGAAAATCCTGGTAACCATTTGAGAGACTGGATCAACTGAGAATGGAACATTTATAGACATTAATGGTTTCACTGCCAAAGCATAGCACTCCCCCTTACAGGACCATTAAGAATAATCTGGAAGACGATGTATTGGTTTCTTTTGTTTTTTCCCCATTAGGTCTAGCAGAGCTCCTTTCTGGCATGTAGAATTCCCCCATGGATAAGGAGAGAAAGCAGCAATTAGATACAAAATGCTAACAAGCTGTCTGAGACAACTGTGTTTCTAAGGATTCTCTCGGTTTTTGTACACCTAAAACAAATAATTTTTAGGTCAAAGAAAAATAAAAGTTATGGCAAACCTAGAAAAAGTGGCACATTAGGATATTAATATAAACTGTCATTCCTGTGTTTTTCCCAAACCCCATGTGCTCTAAGCAATCAATCAACAGCCTCTGTGATCAGTCTTTGAGTCCTGATGGAGTAGGAAGATGTCATCCAGAGAGGAAAACACGTGGAAAATCTGTTGGCCATGTGTGTCATTACTGATGTCAACATTTAGGTAAATATGCAAGAACCACCTAAGATTTGTATACCTACTACATAACAAATAATGGAGAAAGTTTTTCCAAAATAAGTGCCCCAGCTTTTAGCTCTATCTTTTGTCTAGATATTGTAACATGTGTGATTCAAAGCTCTCCAGCAGTTTGTAGACAACCACCCCACATTTCCAAAGAATTATTTGATAAGCTAAACTAATGAAAGCTTTCAGCTTTAATTATTGTCATGAGGATCTGAAAGCAGACATATTCAGAATGTACTACTTTCCCAGGTAACCCACTATACAACTAATTTTAGATGGCAAAACCAACTTTTTTTCTCCTGAGATGCCCAATAGAGTTTCATTAAATCTATGCTGATGTTATCTGTAGTTTATAACTCAGATTAGGGACAGCAATTGATCTGAAAAAAAAAAATCAGGCCTTTCTATATCTGTAAAAATTTCATCGATACCGCTGGAAACATATTCCAGTAACGAATGGCAACGAAACATTCTGTAGTTTCTGACTCAAACGGTGCTCATATGCTCCCACAATGGAGCACAGAGACTGCAGTGAAGCACTCTAGATAGAACTAAAATAGATTGTTAGATTTTGAAGATTGCAAATATAACTGGATTAAACAAAAGCGTTATCCAAACACAACCTGGGGAAACAAGCTGTTTTACAGGAAAGGTTTGCTACAGGCAGCAAGTGCCTGTGTTATGTTAAACCCTGCTGTAATGTCATTTCGCATTTAAAAAAAAAAAATCAAACAATGTTCTATATAACCTCAAATTTCAGGCTACTGAGTCTCAGTAATAGTTTAAGGAGAGTTCAAAAGAAAAAACAGAAAAGTCAATGTCCAAAGGTATCAGAATAGCAGATCAAAGCGTGAAAAGGGATTAACTGCATCTTCAGCAAATGAAGTTTAAAATTCTAGTGTATTAGAGAAGGTCTTTTTTGAAATGGTAATAGGCTATACCTGAGCTGAAAAGACAATTAAGTTAATGTGTTAATTTTTTATGGTATCTGGCAGTAATATTTTTATCCTGTTAATTATACAGCAGACAGCAAATGTATATAATATGATAGCTCCATGCTGAGACTACATGCTTGCTGCTTAGTTAAGTGGCTGCATTTATCCTATAATTAGCTTGCAGGAATGTGATTTGCATTGCATACCTAACAGCATATATAATATCAACTATGCCACAAAAGCCTAAAATGGAAACTGACACTCTTAGCTTTGACCTCTGTATATAACAAGGTGATGGTTTTTGTGACCTCCTGCCCTTCATATTCAATCATGGGGAAAAAAAATTACACACTGACATAATGCTGAAGATAAAATAAATTCAAAATGCAAGGAAATTTAGAATTATGGCCGAAAATAATAACTAAAGCTTCAGTCTTCACTCAGTCTGTACAGGGAATAAAAATGTATGTTAACAGGCATGGTCTGGTCTTATTTTTTGGCCTTAACTTTGAATACCCTTACTGTTGTGGACAGTACAAAATAAATTAATAGTGGGAATCTGAAGTTTTGTAATTTTTTAAAATATTTATAAATTTTATAATTGTTTTCTTTACATATTGACTAAATTCCTCAGAACTCTCAAGTAGCCATTATTAATTACTACTACTACTACTACTAATTACTTGTATTGGAGTAACATCTAGGAGCCCCAATCATGGTCCAGGACCACACTGTGCGAGGCACTGTACAAACAGAGCAAAAAGATGGCCACTGCCAGATAAATACCAAGAGTGAAATCTTGGCCCCACTGAGAACAATGTGCTTTTAGTCATTGACTTCAGTGGGGGGCCGAATTTCACTATGTATCAGTAAGGGGCAGTAGCACCTTACTCCTACATATCCCACTAATTTCAAATGACTACCCTTGGTGCAAGATGCAACTCAAACTGACTAAGTAATGCAGAACCTGGCACTAAGGTTTTCTTCATCATATTCATTTGCTTGTATGTTAGACCCCCATCTCCTACCTGTCAGCCAATTTGTGTTTCTTACATCCCAAGCCCTCCTGTCAGGGCAGGGGATTGTCTCTTAGTTTTGTTTACAAAGCATCCAACATAATGGGACCCTGTTGGGACTAGGGCCTTTGAAAGATACCATAATACAAAAGGTTTACTGCTAGTAGTGACACATGTATAACATTGACCAGTGAAATAATGAAAAAAAAAAAATCTGGAATGGCCGATTTCTTCCACTCATGTGCACACCTTTTTTCCAGTTGGCTACATGTGCGCCCTTGGATATTTCTACACTGCAAGTGAAGGTTTGATTGCAGCACTGGTAGGCCTACCTGGGCTAGCTTTATTCTAACTAGCATGGAGTTGGCAATACTGTTTAACTGAGAGACCAAGGAAGGGGACAGGGGTTATTACACTGAGGAGAGGGGGAGGGGAGAAGATGAGGATAAGATTTGCCCCCTAGTGTTCACAAACTAGACAATATTAGATATTAAGATCTGTGCTTGTTCTCTCTCAGGTCTCCAGTGTCTTAGCTTATGCCTTGTAGCACGGTGATGGTACCAAATAAATGCTTGAAATATAAAAAGAAAATGATTGGGGCCAAGATACTCTATTGATTCTGGGTATTTTTATTTTTGAATACTCAAGCGGACATGCCTGCAAAGGGCGCAGATTTTTATTTTTTGAACTATTGGCCTTAGATTTAATAACTCACATTTAGCACATTAGAAAGAACATTAATGTATGTAGCTTTAACAAAATACAGCAGGGATTTGTTTTTCAGTCTCAATTTTTTGAGGAAAATGTGTGTTTGTGTGCACATGTATACGTAGACTATTTATTTCTGAATCCACCATAAAAAATCAAAATTAGTTACATGCATCGCTGCAGGCTGGGGACCAACTGGCTAAGCAGCAGTTCTGCAGAAAAGGACCTGGGGATTACAGGGGATAAGAAGCTGGGTATGAGTCAGCAGTGTGCCATTGTTGCCAAGAAGGCCAACGACATATTGGGCTGTATTAGTAGGAGCATTGCCAGCAGATCGAGGGAAGTGATTATTCCCCTCTATTTGGCACTGGTGAGGCCACACCTGGAGTATTGCATCCAGTTTTGGGCCCCCCACTACAGAAGGGATGTGGACAAATTGGAGAGAGTCCAGCGGAGGGCAACGAAAATGATTCGGGGGTTGGAGCACATGACTTACGAGGAGAGACTGAGGGAACTGGGGTTATTTAGTCTGAAGAACAGAAGAGTGAGGGGGGATTTGATAGCAGCCTTCACCTACCTGAAGGGGGTTCCAAAGAGGATGGCGCTCGGCTGTTCTCAGTGGTGGCAGATGACAGAACAAGAAGCAGTGGTCTCAAGTTGCAGTGAGGGAGGTCTAGGCTGGATATTAGGAAACACTATTTCACTAGGAGGGTGGTGAAGCACTGGAATGGGTTACCTAGAGAGGTGGTGGAATCTCCATTCTTAGAGGTTTTTAAGGCCCAGCTTAACAAAGCTTTGGCTAGGATGATTTAGTTGGTGTTGGTCCAGCTTTGAGCAGGGGGTTGGACTAGATGACCTCCTGAGGTCTCTTCCAACCCTAATATTCTGTGATTCTATGATTAGTGGCAACACAGTGACCCAGTATACATGTCTTAACACACAATTGTTACAGCTAGGGCTGGTTGGAATTTTCCATTGAAACTTTAAAAAAAAAGAAATTTGCATTTTCAACTAAACAAAGTCGGAAAGTGTCTGCTTTCCACAGAATTTTTTAACTTTTCATTGAAAACAATAAAAAACTAAAGAAAATAGTAGATGGCATATGAAAAGGTTTTGGTTTCAATTTTTCAACAAAAAGCTGTAATTTTATGAGGAAAATTTGGACAAATTTTGTTTCTTTTCATCAAAATTTTCTGTGGGGAAACCCCACCCCTCCATTTTCCAGCCAACTTTACTCACAACACCTAAATACATGCACAGACCCATCACTTCCACTACAAACTCCCTTTCAATTCCAAAGTACCACCACCCACAAAGCACCTCTCCAATCTCTCAAAATCCCATTCAAACATACACCCTTAAACTCTAACCACAATGACATTACAATATTTTATTGCAAGATAAAACTTTTTTAAAAAATAAATTTTATTTCTACCTAAAATGTTATTAAGGTCAGTGTTATGCTTGTGCATTTAAGTGTGATTTTAAAGAATTGGACATCTGCCTTTTGGGTGGTTGGATATTACAAGCAAAAGGGGCTTTATATTGTCTGGTCTTGCAGCTTTGACAAGTTGTAAAATTGCACACCTGCAGTGAGATCTGTAGAGTGTGGGGTATTTGGAAACATACAAGCAGCAAGTCATTTCATTATCTGTGGAGATGAGGAATATGTGACAGCAAAAAGGGGCAGCATATTGCTTTTAAAATAAACATCTAGATAATTCAATAAAAGAAAAAATAAAAACATATCATTTTGTGCATGTTAAGTATGGAAATTAAAATGAAGATGCTTAAACCCTGCCTGAGTTGATAATGTTAGTAAAACTTTAGCATTGGAATGCCAGCCTCATACATACATACATGCTTAACATGTGTTCACAGGCATGCACATGTTAAGCATGCATGTATGTATTATGTATGTTTAAAAGCCTGTATCCATGTTTACAGACACACACACACACAATCAAACTTCAAATTTCACATTTTGACAGTTTTTAAAGCTAGTAAGTTAAATAAATGTCATTGGAAAGAATTTTAATCAATGTAAATCTTTCTCCTGACACCTTTTCTTGCCTTCCTGCAGCTCCGCTAAAGTAGAAATGTCTTCTAAGAGAAGAAAAACTAAGACACTACTGTGAATATTTCTACCGACGCTGCACCAACTTCAGCAATTGATCCAGGAAAATGCATGGAACCATTTCCTACACTTTTATCTTTTTGCTGATGGGTAACTGCATAGTAACTGACACCCTTGATAAGTGCCTCAAGATCCAGAAAATCAATGATATACAAGATGGTTACAATTCCCACTGTGTTCAACAGGACCAGACATTGAACTGCAGTCTAAGTTCAACATGAGTCATTTAGTAGGCAGTGAAGTTTGATGCAAATCACAAACACAAAATGTAAAGGTCTTTGCTACTCTTTTAATAGTTGGTAGTGTTACAATGAAGCTCTTCTCTGTTTTTCTTCCTTCATATCTTTTTAAGACTTCAGTCTTCTCGTTTAAATGTTTCTCTTAAGTTATCCAAGGCAGATGGACAATTTTTTCAAAATCCCTTCAGATTGTTTATCTAGGAATTAATCAGCTGGATGCTGCACAAGTTGTTTAAACAACAGTTACTTCTTGTCCTGATGGAGTACCTCATTTTGTAACATATTCAAACACAAGTTTGATTTATCTCAGCAGGAACAGGAGACTGTAGCATATTTCCCAGCCTACGGGCATCTGTGCCAGGTGGTGGGAAGATCCATCTCGAAGAACACAGGTAGTAACAATACCATTACAACAGTCCTTTTTTCCCAGTAGGAGGGGGTCAGCTTTTAGTGCCATTTGGTTCTATAGTTGGTGGAGTCAGCCCATTGCATGCACTCCTCAGATGCCCTGATTCAACCACTCACACCCAGCTATCCACTCACCTCATTTTTCATGCCACGTTATATGCTGTTCCCACCAAGACAGCTCACACCTCTGCACCTCACTCCAGGTGGCCTTTCACCACTCAGGATTTTGGGCTCTGCTGGCAAAACTCAGAGAGTAAATCAAGCCTATGAAAAGGTTGGTTCCCAAACTTCTTTTAAAAAGAAAAGGAGTATTTGTGGCACCTTAGAGACTAACAAATTTATTTGAGCATAAGCTTTCGTGAGCTACAGCTCACTTCATCGGATGCATTCAGTGGAAAATACAGTGGGGAGATTTATATACATAGAGAACATGAAACAATGGGTGTATGGTGTGTATGGTAACACCCATTGTTTCATGTGTTTCATAGAGGGTGCACTCACAGTCATAGCGTATTTCTCTGGATATCTCCCTGCTATCTACAAGCGTTATTTCCTTCTTATCCCATTTGATCCCAAACCAGTTGCCTCCATTCATGACACTGAGAAAACACTGCAACCACAGTATCTGGGGTTCAGGAGAAGGAGATGTAGATCAGAGTGTCATCCTGGTTAGCTAGCTTTGGCTAATAATATTTAATTAAAAATCAGTCCCATTTGTGAGTGGGGGAAATGTTAAAATGTGGTTTGATACTGCCCCCAAGGAAGTCTCACAAATAAATACCACATTAAGCCTAACACATTTCACATGCAGAACTCTCTCTCTCTCTCTCTCTCACACACACACACACACACTTAAGTGAAAGGAAGAGGTTACAGTAACTTAGTTTCAAGTTTGTGCAGCACCTGAAAAAATGTTGATTTTTTTTTTTAAAGACAAGCCCAAGGGGGAAGCTTGTGGGAAATCATCTAAATGGTGTGAAAAAAAACCAGAGCTTTAAGATCTACTAGTTTAAACAAACGTTGTTGTTTTGTCTTTAGCAGAAGCTAATGAAGTGCCCCACTTACTCTGAATAGCTAAAGGGTTATAACAACTAATACCAACATAGCCTTGGGTCAAGAAGCATGAGCTCAGCAACTGCCATTTAGTATTCAAGAGCTATTGCAAATCAAGCCAGGAAATCCATTGAAGCTGAAGAAATAGAACCACCTTCAGTTCTGTTTTGAATTCTATAGTGTTTACTAAAGAAACAGAAGAGCATAGGAGCTATGATTTATCACAGCAAACAGTGAGGTAATATATGCAGTCAATGCTGGGATATGTAAACAATGCCCCAGCTTTTTTTTTTTTTTTTAAATCGCTATCAAATTCCAACAATTCTTTGAATAATAATTTTGCTTCTTCCCCCCCATGAGATGAGCTGATGTTCTCCAGAAGGCAATGAACCTGCTACACATGCACGCTGTGGAAAATACCAAGAGTACAGAAATACCATGTGGTACATATTATAAAGATGGTTATTTCCAGTGAATACTCTGTTCTAAATTCATTCTAAATGAAGTTACTGGACAGCCCCGAAATAACGGAATGCAAAACCACTGTTGTTTTGAAGGCCAAATCCTGCTTGCCTGACTCACACGAAGGGTGCCATTGGCTTGGATTTGGCCCACAGACAGAAAGAAAAAAAAAAGTCAGCTTCTGCCTCTATTTTCCTTCCTTCCACTTAATCATGTTTCATTGTATAGCACCAGACCATCCCTCAGTACACTTGCACAGCACCTTTCCAGATGGCCACTGATAGTTCGTATATGGAGACCAATCCTTCGGTTCGATTTCTGCAATGTAGTGCTCTGCTGATAGCTCTCCTAACATAGACAGAATTAAAATCTTGACTATCTAATTAAAATATTCTCACCATGTAAATATTTAAACCCGAATCGTAACACAAAGGGCTGCTTTTAAACACTACGCAGTAGAAGTGTATCAAATTGCCTGCTGTTCACACTATATCCAGCTGAATTTCTAAGATTACAGCAAATGCTTGATTACAGAAAAAATCATTGCAGTTAAATGTAATTGGGTTCTCCTAAGAGATGCCATTACCCACCTACTTTGCCAAAAAGGACAAGGACATTGCCTGAGAAAACGGAGAAGGAAGACCTCTGTCCTTATTGTGGGGGTTAGGGTCAGCCAGACAAGAATTATTATAGATATGGGGGAAATAAAGAAGTCAAGATCCCCTGCCCTTGTTCGGCAGACCGCCGTTGCAGGCTGCCAGCATAAAATAGCTTTGCACTTCTGTGGAACAGCTGTCTTTATGGTGCAAGGATGCCGAGTGCGAAGGCAGAGACCAAAAGTCACCCTGCATTAGGCAAGTTCAGGAGTTCAGTGGACAGCTCAGATTGTGGCTGGCTGAAGCTTACGGAAGGCTCTCGTGACTGTGTTATGTAATGTTTAAATAAAAATGTTAAATACAAACTCTCCAGGCCTTTAGAAGAACACCCAAGTAAGCTGCTCTAACTTACACAGAGAACTGGCCTGCTGGCTTAAGACACCTTTACATACACATGCATGCATGGATCCCCTTGAGTTACATTGGAGTGCAACTTGACCACAGCTCTAGATTGGGACAAAAGGGAGGTGAGGTATCATTCTAAATGAAATGATACAAAAGCTGCAAGTGCATTCATTTATGATGCAGCCTGATGCAAATAGTCCTTGCAGCATGGAAAAGCTGTGATTTCTCTATCAGTCAAGAGCAATCTCTTGAACCAAGTTACACAGGAACCAGGTGAACCCAAGACAACATATGCCATTGACATCTTATGCCTACCCGTCTGAGTCAGACCTCATATCAGAGTTAGAATTACCACTAGGACGACCCCAACAACCTCTGCTGGATGCTTTCACAAACGTCCCGTGCTCTGAAGTATTCTCTTGTCTCCCAATTGGCAAGTTTGGAGAGAAAGACCAGTTTTGCCCCCATTCTGGAGTAAAATTGGTTTAATAATTTAACCACCCTGTAAGGACTACTCATCCTTCAACCCAATTCAAACAAGCTACACTTCAAGGTTCATACCAACAAACAAAACCAAAGCAGACAAATCGTTATGACTGCATGATAACGCAGTATTTCTGATATAGAAAATACAGTAGTTAGGATAGCAAGGAATACAGTGCAAGCACAAACACTGCAAACATGCATTGCTAACTTATAACCCTACTCTAGCACACATGGGTAGGTGAGAAAGCCTCCTAGTAGATGACAGGTGGGGCAAAAAAGCCCAGATGTTTACAGCTCCCTTTACTTAAGGGAATTACTTCTCAGCCAGCCGACTAATCAGGGTCAACAGGGGCAACCAAGTTCCCCAATTCAAAATATTGGCTAATCAACTAGAATTTCCTGCCGTCTCTCCCTACTCACCCCAGGAACTCTGGTCATATGCTCTGTGAAGGAAGGTGGGCAACACTTTCAAAAATGGCCTGAAAACTGCAGGGATATGTTATACTTATTTTTTCATATCATGTTTTTGTGTATGCATGTGAAATAGCCATAGAACTACCCATTTTGCAGGTACAAATGCAGCACGTGAAAACAATCTCAAGATTTTACATTCATAAAATTGCATGCACCATTTTAAAGGTACATTATAGGACACCTTGAAAGATATTTGCAAGTTTAATTTACTGTCTGCAAGACACACAACATGCAGGCAGCATATATTACTAGCAGAACACAGAAAATATGAGGCAGTACAGAAGACTGACTCTGGGTTCACTGTGTTTAGGAAATGGAAAAATGCCTAATGCACCATTTTTAGACTTTACCAATTGGAGAGGCAGCACATAAAACACTAGAAATGTCTTTGATCTTGGCAAAATTAGGAGATAGGATTGTATTTGGGTCAACCACCCATTCCTCATGCACCCTGTAGGAAAAAAAAAATCTGAAGAAGAAAAGAGAACAGCACAACAAAGGCTGGCATTGCTCGTCTGAATAGAGACAATACATGCAAGCATCTCTAAAATAAAGATATTGTGATTAGTTTATACATTCCTTTTAAAAAAACTGCATTAATTTTGATTTATATTTAAATAAAAATGATTAAATTTTATCTTCTAAGATGGAAATGTTGTGATAAATACTGGCTTATGGCCAAACTAATCTCTAAAGCCTACAGCTTACAGCCCCTGTTGTCTTGTATGGATATTTGAATGGCAATGGGTTTTATCAGTATTTCTAAAGGCATTCGTTTAATTATGTGGTTGTAAGAATTTTCAAAACCCTAAAGAATTAACGCTACCAATACATATTCATATTTCTTAAGTTAATTCAACTCGAACATCTGAAAATATTATTTTAAAAAATATGCTCATTTATTTTTATTTCTGTAAACACTCAAAGCTCTATTCTGGTCTTATTTATGCTCCCTTTACTTTTGTATAATTAAAAAAGTGATGTAGCAGATTGCCTTTATTTAGATTACATAACACTGGCAACTGATCCACTTACAATATGGTGTGGTTCTTGACACATTAGGCAGGGTTGGGAAAGAAGCAGGGTGTGCATGACAAGGGTCAAGTCCTGCTTGCTCCACTCATGTGAGTAGTCTTATGGGGGCTTGATCCTGGGCTCCGTGGTGTAACTACATTGACTTCAGTGCAGTTATTCCTGATTTATACTACTATAACATCAGAATCAAGCCAATTAACTTCAGTGAGTCTATGCACATGTTTACTTAAGGGAGTTAGGGTGGGATCTTCAAAAGTGCCTAATGACTTAGGAGCACAGGTGCCATCAACTTTCAATGGGACCTGTGCTACTAATTCAAGTAGGCACTTTTTCAAATCATGCCATTAATCCTCATGCTAAGGACAAAACCCAATGCAACCTTAATTATGGAGTCAGTAGGCCACCCCCCAAAATGCATGCAAACTTTACAAACCAAAGGTGGCCAAAAATCTTAGGTTTTGCAGCAGACTGGCATATTCAAAGACAATGTCAGCCTGCTGTAGAAAAACCAACAACATCCAGTACCATGGCTGAAAGTTCAGGAGCTTCTAAGCGTATTCTGATACAATTAACGTATGATTTTGTTCTACTATACCAAGTCAAATTCTACCTTTGATACATGTGCCCACCTCCCATTGCCTTCAGGTTCTGTGAACAGCATGCTGTGGTCAGGATAATCAATCCTAAACCATTTCTTCAACACTACTCCAAAACTAGCTATATTTTCAGCAAAGCAATCAAAACGACCGCTTGCTTCCTACCATCAGAATCTTAAAGCAAAATCCAAATCAAGAAATAAAGGAAGAATATGGAATATTTTCTGTTATTATTAACCTGGACCACTACAATGAGGGAGGTAAATGGGAGCTCTGTGCATACACCCCAGAGCAAAAATTCAGAAGCCACAGATTGAAATTTCATCAGATTCAAACTCATTTTATTGTTTTGAAGCTCCTAAACCATTCAGCAGGCTTCAGTTTAAACATGCATAACTAGGATCTTATTTGTGAACGTTCACGCTAGCTGATGTTTTTAAAGTGTTTATTTTTGGATGATCACATGACCTTTTCTGCATTGTTCAGTTACTTTAGCTTTCACATTTTAGATATAGTATCGCTTCTGTTGACAGCAGTTTGCCTAATTGGATAGGACACTCATATACCTTAATTAGGAATGTACCTCTTTTACAGGAAATCATATAAAAGTATTAATGTACTATTCAAATATATATGCTACATATAAAGAGAAAAATAATGTTACCACATTTTAGCTCTCATTTAAGATTAACAATTTAGAAGAATCTAGGGTTATTTCTAAAAAAAGGAATTACCGTCTCTCTATCAGCTAGTGGCCATAGTAAGGAACACAAAGCCCTGAGAATCACAAATTTTGCCCTAATTGATTTTTAGGCTTCTTATAACCCATATTTCTATCAATTCAACATAAGTAATAACAAAAATTAAGTTCCCTATGCTATCACTAAGGCCGTTTAAAGGACTTGCTTTGCCATAGAAGCCATGGCCTAGAGGACTGAAATCTCAAATGAAATGCTGGCTACATTTATTTATGCAGCTTTAGCAGTACCATTATTTGACAATTTTTCTTTTTCATGGACTTTTAGAGAGTCTGATGGCTGTAGTTGTTTCTCATGTTCCAGTGAGAGGATGGAGCTTGGTTTTACTATGTATTCTTTTTACGGGGGAGAAATCTGTCCTCATCTTACTTTAAAATTTCTATATAGCAGCCAATGTAAAGCCTTTTCTATACTTTACTAAAAAATACCAGAATCCACTATTAACAGAGCTGTCAATAAACAAAAACATCTTGAGTGTCGTCTTGTTCAGAAAATCAATAATTAGTCCTATATTTGAATGCTAGCAAGATATATTTTGAAATGTATATATTTAAGAATAACCAGACAGTAAGCATTTTAAATTGCATTTCAGACACTAATGCAAGTAGCTAATCCTATTTACATTCATATTAGTCTTGGGTATCTTTTTCCCTAAGATTTACACATTTGTATGCTTGCATGAGTTGAAGTGGTTTTTGCATGATATCAGTACTTTTGTAATTTAAATCTATAAAAGGCAATTTCTTTGAAATATACTTCCTAACAGTGGGTGAAAGAAGCACTAAACTTATTTGAGAGCTGTACACATCAGTAAACATGTGCACTGAACTCCAGGCAATGTGCGGTGTGAGAATTAATCTTTTATTGTATTAGCTAAACAGAAAGATTCTGAGGCTGAAAGTAACACTCCGAAAATGTCCGTTCCCCCACCACCACCCCCACTATCTGGAAAATGTGTGGTTTTAGGATTATGATTTAGAAATGTAAAACTATTTTTCTTCAGAAAGAGTGGTTAATTTGATATCTTTAGTTATTTACATCTAGTCATTTTCAACTGTGCAATAAATGTAGCCACGTAAGTATTGCTGAAGAATATTGCTGAACTCCAGTCCCTTGAATGCCCACCCCCATTACTTCACAAACATGCCCTTCAATCAACAAGATTAAGGGAATTTATTGATAAACAAATCTTTGTCTCACCCCATAATATGGCTCCCAAGGTCTGCAGCACGTGTCCCCCCACTCCATCGTTATGCTCCTGTTCCTATGCTGTAGGCCACCTCTTTCTTTTTAACCATCTTTCTTTCCTTTCTCCTCCACATCCTTCCCTTTGCTCCTACTATTTCCTCCATGCATCTTCAAAACCCTACCCCCATACCCTGAAGCCTCCCTGTCCTTGTGAGCCCTTGCACTCTGCCATATATATCGGCTTCCTTCTTCCAGGCCCCTTCCTTGCCTGTCCTAGTATCTCTCCTTTTTGCCACTTTTTGTAAATGTTATTGATATTTATCAATGCTGTTGCTAACTATCACTGTTAGCAAGTGGGATGAAGTTGGGGAGAAGTTAAGAATTGGTGAATAGACCAGGGCAGTGGTTTTCAACCTGGGGTCCGCAGACTATGTCTTAGGAGTCCACGAAAGGTGACTATGAATAAAGTTTCAGATCCCAGAATAGGCATTTCATTTTTCTGATCAAAAGTATGTGAATACCCCCACCTACAGGTCAAAACCCAGAAGTACTGTGATTACCAAAGAAGCCCACGGTTTAGCGCCCTTCTCACACTACGTCAAAGGCTGTGCTGAGCACGAGCAACATTTATATTTGAATTCTGTTCAGTCAGTTTTCGGTCTAAGACTTCTATGATAGGAGTCCACAAACCACAGGTTGAATTTCCAAAGGGGTCCACACCTCCATTTGAAATTTTTTAGGGGTCTGCAAATGAAAAAAGGTTGAAAACCACTAGACTAGGGGCCAGCCTTGCCAGTCTGACTGGGACACAGGGCTCCCACATCTCTATCCCTGTTACCTAGTCCAATTCACCAGCCCCAATACCCAGTCCAACTTCACTTCCATTACTTGTTCCTCCCATCTAAGATCCCCTAACCTCAATTCCACATTAAATCTAAACAAAGTCAGTACAGTCAAACATATTTTTGAGGTTTGGTTTTTGAACTAACAAAGGCCTTTCAGTTGCACTTTTACAGGAAATAGGCCCAGTGAAAATTTAACACCTTTAACTCATTCCTAAAAACCTTCGGTGTAACATGGGACATATGCAAAACACACAACGGCAGGGTTTCACTGGCCCTTGATTGGAATGACCTGCATAACTCTCGCCTGGCTGCGCCACTCCTGAGTGCGTGACCATCCCAACCTCATGCTGATGAAGCCTTTATGTTACACCACACCTGCATGTATTCTCTTATATATACACACTTAGACTGATGAGCACACATAGGGTGCACATTTATGTGCATGTACACACAGATTAAAAAGGTAACTAGATACAAAAGAGAGGGGGTGGCAACCCCTGTGATTAAAGGCCATGTGGATATTCTAAAAATAGGGGATTTCATATTTTGTCTCATCCTTCCCTTTAAAACAAAACAACACATCTAACTAGAGAAGCATTTACAGATAAGCTACCCGCTGTCTGGTTACAGGCCATGGAGAAGACTTCAGTTCAACAGCAGCAGCACAGATTTATGTCATGCTCTCCCGCACCCACTTCGGGGCTAGCTGACCACGACTCTGGGGAAAAACTCCCCCATTACAAAGAGCTATTGCAAGTTACCTTTGTGCAGACCCCTCACACGGTGCATTCAGAGTTGTTTTAAAATGACCTCCTTTCTAACCTTTAGGAAATAGCTCCACAGAGAAAGTCTTTTATTTTAGGCCTCCTGGCATTTTAGACTTGGAAACTGTATGCAAACATCGCTTCTGCGATTCTCTAGCCGACCAATGGGATCAGTCAGAATTGATCTCAGCTCTTTGAAATTAGCAGGTTTTGTACTGTCTTCCTAGCTTGTTGATTAATATTTGGGGGGAGGGGAGTGGGACAGAGGGGAAAGAAAGAAGGGAGGAGTAGGGAAGGGTGAAACAGCAAACAATGGAAGGAACATAAAGTGACTAACATTGTTTGAGTGTATTTCAAATAGTTATATGGATATGAAGTCAGTGGCAAACTAAAACCCTCAACTTCAGTTAAAAGAACTAGAAATCTGAAATGAATGTATAAATAACATGCAACTGTCTAGACAGTATAGGTCACTTGCAAAGAGACTGGGTCAGGAAAAAATTGTCCATCAGTCAGACAACCATAACTGATTCTGATGCTAAATAATGGTTTAGATATTCAGTATTCTATATATGTGAAAGGCTTCACTGAGCACTGGATCTTCCCAACCAGAGTAGCCTTCTACTTATACACATCTTTATGCAGCCTTAGGAAAATACACATGCCATTTAAGCATTAAAATTAATGGCAAAAGAAAAAGCTTTTTAGCAAGGGACTGGAACCAGCCTGTGTAATTGGCTTCTGGTAAAGCAAAAATAACGATCATACTCTACCCTAGACAAACAATCTAATCTTAAAATACTTATAGAATCTTAAACAAAGGGTAGGTGTTAAAACTTCAAATGGACAAAGAAACTTTTAACAGGCATTTGCCCACCGTGAAATCACGTTGTGGCTTTATCTAGGAACTGTGTGGTGCAAGAGATCTATTCTGCATTTTTATATTTCTGTATATGCTAATTCTTGGCTATCTTAAATCTGTCATAACCACAGCCACCACATATGCTTTTAAAGTTTTAAAGCACATGCTTTGTGTGTTTTAATTTAGCCACCATTCAGGGCTTGAGAAAGAGAATAGATGGCCTTCAAAGTACTATTTCTGAACCCTTTATGTACTTAATACTTTCAGGCTACATCCCGAGTTTGGGAAGGGATAGGGAACAATTTCCTGCAGCCTCTTAAGCACCTTTTAAAATGTAGATACTACAAAAATCATTTGTAGGAAATCTGCCACATACAACAACATACCATGTACCAGAGCTCAGAAGCTGGTATTATATCTGAAAGATCGGGCTAATTGCTGGGTACAAAACAAGAATGCAAATCTAAAAAGGCTACCAAAATATAAGGCTTGGATCCTGCAACTGAGAGCATGCAGGCAGACTGTTGCACCCATGTGGATTAAGTTTGACTTCAAGGGGCTCCACTTGAATGTATTACATGTTGCAGGGTCAAAGTCTAAACATATGATCAGACACTAGATAGATCTAGATCAGAGACTGTACGCTCTTTCAGGCAGGGACCATTTTTGTTGTGTTTGTACAGCACCTAACACAATGAAATCCTGCTCAATGGCTTGTGTTCCTACGTGATGTAGTAATACAAATAAATAAAATAAATAAATACCAACACTAATACTGCAATAAATACACAGATCCAGGTAAGTGGCAGTTACATAATGGCTATGCTCCACTATCCCTTATATGCAAAAAAAACCAGTTGGTACTCTACTTAATCTTCCTGGTGTCTATCAGGAGTGTAGCTACACATGATTAAAATTCCCAGATTCTCATTTTCTGAGAGTTAGTCCCATCTAGTATTTACATTTGAAAAGCGTAAATATTTTCATATCTAAGAAAATCAAGTGTTTTGCATACATAGGAATTATATTGTATGAACCACCTGTGCGCCAAAGTGGGAATTTGTGATTAGATCTCAAGTAATATAGCACTGCACCAAAGTACAGTTTGCATAGAAAAGACCAACAGATAGGGCACATGTTAAAAGAAAATGTAAACAAAAGGCAGAAAGTTACGAGTGTAAAATACAAGACAAGGGCCTAATCCTGACAAATTACCAAGAAAGAATTTATTCCCATCAGTAGTTGCATGCAAGCTCTACTGATGATAGTAAGCATTATGCTCTGCAGTAAGCAATGACAAGATTAAACCCTTTGTAGGAAAGTCTTATCACTCATACGAAGCCTGGGTAAACTGGTCATCTGTAAATCATCTATGCAAAGATAGGAAGCCAATCTCCCTAAACCAAGTGATGAAGCACCAGCACAGCCATTGCATAACAACTCCTATAGCCTCTGAGCTGCAGCCCTCCATTGGTAAGTTTGTGGACTGACTGGGCACACTCCCACACCAAGCCATGCTGCAGTAGAATATTCTTTTCAGACTCCTTCCTTCCATGGTCTCTCTGCAATCTGCATCCCCAGCTCAGCAAAACTGAAGCAGGTCTACTGTGTTTTGGGGCTTGCGTGCTAACGGAAGGTGCAGAAAAGCAGAGATGCGTAATTTTTTTCCCCCTAAAGTTCATGAGTGAAGTCTTGTCCCTAATTCAGGTCAATGGGAGTTTTGTCATTGACTTCAACAGGACCAGGATTTCAGTTTACATCTTTTACTGGTGTTTTGTGGTTTTACTCTAAAAGCAAAAATACATAGACATGAACATCGTATGCAAGGTTTTCAAATGGAAGTACCATTTTTAAACAAAATAACCTTCTTACAAAACTATGAGCAGCATATATATGTTATTTCACCTGCGTGGGCCTCTGCTAACTCTCAGCTGAGTCAATGGAAAGGCTTCCATTGGGTTCACTGGAAACTGGATCAGGCCCTGTACAGTTAAATTACAGTGTTACATTTTGGAAAGTTTTCTTTTAGCCGTTGGAAGTGTTCTTGTAAGATATCCCATCAGTTTATAATATTTTTGTTTCTCTAATGGTGTATGGGCAGAAATTTAAAGTTTGAATAGCTATTCTGGAATAATTCCATGTCCACACACGGAATTATTCAAGAATAACTATTCTGGTTCAAATTCATACCCTGCCTTAATCTGAATTAATTTTCAAGTATAGACCATTCCTCAGCATAGTAAGGGCCTTGTTGTCCCTGGGTTTATATAATTTTTAATGCCAGTCTAACACCTATTTACATCAGTGGAATTCATTCCAATTTACACTGAAGCAAGAGCAAAGTCAGCCCCAGGGTCTGCCTGATTTAGGATCTTCAGGAGGTTAAACTTCTATTCTTCTGGGGGTTTCCTTTTCACTTTTAATTTTTTTAAATTATCTCAGTTCTTTGTTTGACTTTTAAAATGGCTGTGCCAGTCCATGATAAAAGCTAGATCCCAGTCTATGTTGCCAGTGTGGAGTTAAATGCATAATATTTGTTTCTTTGTATTACATTTTCATAAACCTCTCACTCCTTTCAAACCTGCTGCCTATTACTTTCATCAGTTGTCACCTGGTACTTATGTTATGCGAAGGGATAAATAACACTTCCTTATTCACTTTCTCCACACTATTCATGATTTTACAGACATCTATCATAACCACCCTTAATCATCTCTTTTCTAACCTGAATAGTCCCAGTCTTTGCAATCTCTCCTCATTTGGAAGCTGTTCAATCCCCCCATCCATCCAGTTCTAATATCCCTTTTTTGAGATGGAGCTACCAGACACTGCACACAGTATTTAAGTTGTGGGTGTACCATGGATTTACATAGTGGCATTATGATATTTTTGGTTTTATTATTTCTCTCTTTCCTAAAGATTAACAACATTGTTAGCTTTTTTGACTGCCGCTGCACATTGAGCAGATATTTTCAGGGAACTATGCACAGTGACTCCAAGTTCTCTTTCTTGAGTGGTAACAGCTAATTTAGTACAAAGAGTTGGGATTATGTTTTCCATTGTGCATGACTCTGCATTTATCAGCAATAGATTTCATCTGCTATTTTGTTGCCCACCATGAAATCTCTTTGTAACTCTTTGCAGTGTGCTTCAAAGTTAACTATCTTGAGTAGTTTTGTGTTGTCTGCGAACTTCGTCACCCGACTGTTTACCTTTTCTTCCCAGATAATTTATGAACATGCTGAACATCACTGGTCTCAGTACAGACCCTTCAAGGACCCCATGATTTACCATTCTCCACTGTGAAAACTGACCATTTATTCCTATCCTCTTTTTCCTACTTTTTTAACCAGTTACTGACCTATGAGAGGACCTTCCTCTCCTATCCCATAACTTGCTACTTTTCTTAAGAGCCTTCAGTGAGGGATCTTGTAAAAGAAGTCCAAGTAAACTAAATCTGAAAGTCCAAGTACATTAAATCCCCTATACCACCTTGTCTACTTTTGTGGACACCCTCAAATAATTCTAATAGATTGCTGAGGCATGATTTCTCTTTAAAAAAGGTGTGTTGACTCTTCCCCAACATATGTTCATCTATGCAGGGGTGCTGGAACTAAGAGGTGGTGCCGCACCCCCAGTTTTGTTCAATTGTCTTCAACTCCCCCACTATAAAAATTGTTCCAACGCCACTGCATCTATGTGTTCTTTACTATGGCTTCAACAAATGTGCCTGATACTGAAGTTAGATTTAACTGGCCTGTAATGGCCAGGATCACTTCTGGAACCTTTTTTAAAAATCAGCACTACATTACCTATCCACCATTCATCTGGCACAGAGGCAGATTTAAGCGATAGGTTATATACCACAGCTAGTTCTGCAATTTCATATTTGAGTTCCTTCAGAACTTTTGGGGTTAATACTATCTAGTCTTGGTGACTTATTACTGCTTAATTTATCTGTATATTCCAAAACCACCTCTATTGATATCTGAATCTGGGACAGTTCCTCAGATTTCTCAAAATAGCAGCTCAAGTGTGGGAATCTCTCTGACATCCTCTGCAGTGAAGACTGATGCAAAGAATTCATTTAGTTTCTCTGCAACGGCCTTATCTTCCTTGAATGTGCTTTAGCACCTCGATTGTCTAGTGACCCCACTGATTAAGAATAAGCAATGCAAAACCAGGGGAAAACAAAAAAGTGGGGCTATCAATTAATTGCAGTTAATTCATACTATTAACTCAAAAAATTAATGATAAAAAAATTAATCATGATTAATCGCAGTTTTAATCACATTGTTAAACCATATAATACCAATTGAAATTTATTAAATATTTTGGATGTTTTTCTACATTCATATATATTATATTAAGTGTTGTAATTGAAATCAAAGTGTATGTTTTTATTACAAATATTTGCACTGTAAAATGATAAAAGAAATAGTATTTTTCAATTCACCTCATACAAGTACTGTAGTGCAATCTTTGTCGTGAAAGTGCAACACACAAATGTAGATTTTTTTTTGTTACATAACTACACTCAAAAGCAAAACAATGTAAAACTTCAGAGCCTACAAGTCCACTCAGTCCTACTTCTTGTTCAGCCAACCTCTCAGACAAACAAGTTTGTTTACATTTACAGGCGATAATGCTGCCCTCTTCTTATTTACAATGTCACAGAGGGTGAGAACAGGCATTTGCATGGCACTTTTGTAGCCAGCATTGCAAGGTATTTACGTGTCAGATATGCTAAATATTCATATTCCCCTTCATGCTTCGGCCACTGTTCCAGAGGACACGCTTCCATGCTGATGACATTCGTTAAAAAAAAAAATGCGTTAATTAACTTTGTGACTGAACTCCTGGGGGGAGAATTGTATGTCTCCTGCTGTTTTACCCGCATTCTGCCATATATTTCATAGTCTCGGATAGTGACCCAGCACATGTTGTTCATTTTAAGAACACATTCACTGCAGATTTGACAAAACACAAAGAAGGTACCAAGGTGAGATTTCTAAAGATAGCTACAGCACTCGACCCAAGGTTTAAAAATCTGAAGTGCCTTCCAAAATCTGAGAGGGACAAGGTGTGGAGCATGCTTTCAGAAGTCTTAAAAGCGCAACACTCCAATGCGGAAATTACAGAACCCAAACCACCAAAAAAGAAAATCAACCTTCTGCTGGTGGCATCTGACTCAGATGATGAAAAAGAACATGCGTTGGTCCACATTGCTCTGGATTGTTATCGAGCAGAATCCAACATCAGCATGGATGCATGTCCTCTGGAATGGAGGTTGAAGCATGAAGGGACATTTCAATCTTTAGCGCATCTGGCACATAAAGCTCTGGCCACCCGGCTACAACAATGCCAGGCAAATGCCTGTTCTCACTTTCAGATAACATTGTAAACAAGAAGCTGGCACCATTATTTCCTACAAATGTAAACAAACTTGTTTGTCTGAGCAATTGCCTGAACAAGAAATAGGACTGAATGGATTTTCAGGTTCTAAATTTTACATTGTTTTTATTTTTGAATGCAGTTTTTTTGGTACATAATTCTACATTTTTAAGTTCAATTTTCAAGACAAACAGATTGCACTACAGTACTTGTATTGAGTGAATTGAAAAATATAATTTCTTTTGTTTTTTTATACAGTGAAAATACTTGTAATCAAAAATAAATATGTAGTGAGCATGCATTTTGTATTCTGTGTTGTAATTGAAATCAATATATTTGAAAATGTAGAAAATATCCAAAAAATCTTTAAATAAATGACAGGTTTCAGAGTAACAGCCGTGTTAGTCTGTATTTGCAAAAAGAAAAGGAGTACTTGTGGCACCTTAGAGACTAACCAATTTATTTGAGCATAAGCTTTCGTGAGCTACAGCTCACTTCATCAGATGCAAATAAATAAATGGTATTCTATTACTGTTTATTTGTGTGATTAATCACAAATCAATTTTTAATTGCTCGACAGCCCTACATAAAAGGTATCTCCTGCTAAGCCCTACATAAAAGGTATATTTTTTTTTTTACCAGCTGGAACCAGATGTAGAAGCCAATTGCAAAATGGTCATTTTAAGACTACCAAATTTAAAGGGCCACCCTGAGAAAGGCATGCTGGGAAAATTCTATGAAAGTCCAACTCTGAGATAGTAAGGTTCAGGGAATCACCAAGGAAGGAGTTATTTCTGTGTTGTTTCTTTCATCATAGATTAATATCTTTTATACAAACTATATAAAGGTAAGTATTTAAAAATCCTAATTAAAGAAGTATCGAAAGACCTGGTGAGGTAAATTTATATAAAATTCCAATATTCTTACAATCTGAGCATTTAAGAAAGCATTTTCAAAAGCTTTAAGTATTGGAATAACTGGGCTCCCATTGAATGGACAATGCCAAGCATCTGATATTCAGCTTCTGCACTGAACAAAGAACCATAACTCTGACCACTTACAAACACTTTCAATTTATACATCTAGGGTAACATTTTCAAAAGTGCCTACGTGACTTAAGAGCATGACACATTTAAAATTGACTTAAGCACTTAAGAAACCTAAATTCCATTAGAAATCAAAGACCTTTTTAAAAATGGGACAAGCACTTTTGAAAATTTTAGCCCTAGTCTTTATGTCTTTGACAATGCAAAGCATACATTAGTGTTGTATGTACTGAAAGAGTTCATAAGCCTGTTTTGTGGGTGTGATAGAATACACCCATGTTCGCACCCTGTACACTATTTTATTAATTGTTGTACAAGATATGCCTTGTAAGGTATAATTTATTAAGGTTGCAAAGTCAAGCAATCAAAAGTTAGGAAATGCCAAACTTAAGGTTGCCTGAGCAACCTTAATTAATCTCCCTAGTTCATATGCGTTATGATACAGTCTTCAATTAATTTTTCCCCCCACAGCATCTATGCCTCATTCAGTGCACAGGACAAACATTCTCTGGAATCTAAGTTGTGTAGAGACTTGGCTGTAGGATCCCTGCTTCATTCATTGCAGAATTAATGAATGAGGCATGGAGCTGCCAGAAGAGAAAGGATGGTCTCATGGTTAAGAGATCTGAATGCTCCTCTGGAATAATGGATTCTATCCCTGCTTCAGACATAGGATTCCTATCTCCTGCTAAGCAAGTCACTTAAATCAAACTTCACATTGTGTGTACATTTTCTGGGTGCCCGACTTGAGGCCCTGGGGTATGATTTGAAGATGTGCTGAGCACTCACAGCTGCAAGTGAAGTCTATGGCAGCTCTACTTCAAACATAAAGGGCTATTTAATGCTAAATATTCTGAAAAAAATTAGGTCCTAGGCATCTCAAATTTGACACTCCAAATTAATGGGTACTTTTTACCTTAATCTCAGCATGCCTCAGTTCCTCACCTGTAAAATGAGAATAAGACTATCCCCTCACCTCACAGAGGTATTGTGAAAATAAACTCATTAATGTTTGTGAAGATTTAACATAAGGGAAGACATGCCAGTCACTCCTACAGCAGCTCTGGTTTGTGTCCCTGAGGTACTGGTCAAAAGGACAACACTTGAAAGCATCATAGTTTATATCCTCCAAACTCCGCCCACCCTCCCTCCCCCACACCACACAATCCTCGCTGGATTCAGTGTTTTCCCATCATCACTAAACTGACTTGTTGAGAACAAAAGTAAAAACTTGCAGAGATTACATAAAGAGATACTGGGCTTTATAACACCTCTAGACATCTAATTCTAGAGCAAGTTTCTCATGGGCCTATTCCTTTATTTTTACATTCCTTATTTAGTTGTAGGCAAAGAAGGAAAACATAAAAAGCTCAAGAAACTCAAGGGGAAAGCAAGGCTAGCAGGGCTGAAAATTTTTACAAAAACAGCTTTTTTGAAAGAAAATTTCTGGTTTTGTAAAGACTGAGTTTTTAAATAATTTTTCTTCATTTTTTGGCAACCAAAACTGAAAGTTTCAGTTTTCCATAACCAAAAACCCAACAAAATTTCATTTTCCTGAAATTTTTCACAGAACATAGATGCATTTTTTGACTATTTCAAGCAGTTACTTAGCCTAACGGATGCAAGGAGGGAAAGCAATTAGTAACCCAGGATTATGATGCTAATGTATGACTGCTGAGAAATGCGTGCTAGCATTAAAAGAATCAGAGGCTTTTGGGGGTGGGGGCTGCATCTTTCAGGAGACAGCTCAGTAGATGCACCCCAGGTAGGAGATAAACCAAGGATGGCACCATTGCACCTCCACAATTCTGGGGCCAGTTTAGCTCCCGCATAGGCTGGAGCAGCCTTAGTAAGTCCAAAGGACTATCCAGAAGTCCAGAAATGCCAGAACCCTCTGTTTCCACCCCCACCCCACGTCCCATTACAGTCCTTACCACAACCCCAATACACCCTTTCACCAAGGTCCTGTCAGAAGCCTGGTGGTGTGGGGACATTCTGACAGTCCTGTGCCACTTAGAGAACTCCTGAGCCAGGGGAACTCCCTGGTTAGAGGATCCAAAGGCGGTCCAGTCCCCTTGAGTGGAGTGTCAGAACAGGGCTGGAATACAGCTCTAAATTTGGGCCTTAAAGGAAAGATATGAAGGTTGAGTAGGGTGAATAAGGAAAGGTGGCTTCAAGGTTCAGGACTCCTTTAAGTTTCATCAGTTGTCATCAGCCCCAAGAGGCCTTTCCAGTAACCATGCACCACCAGGGCAAAGGATCACCAAGGCCATGCCTCTTTCTGATGGACCAGATCTACGGGGGCCAGAAGGAGAGATGGAGTTGAGTTGCTGCACAGATTCTGTGGCACCTGAGGATTCCCCTTACACTGGGCAGCCTTAGCAAACTTTGGAATCAGACAAATTCTTAATCTGGACAAAGAAGTACACACATGTGAAATGCCATAGCCTTTAAATGGGCATTCCAGCAAAGCAGGCATACGTCTGGCTGCTTTTCTCCCCAGGGCTGCACTCTTCATCATATACTCTTCTTGAAAAAGTTATTCAGCAGCTTTCTGAGGATATGCTCAGGAGAGAAAATGTGTGATCTAAAGTAAATCGAAGGGGGTCCTGTTCTTGTCACAAAGTGATCAAATTTCATGTCATTCCTAGCACAACAGACTATCTTCCACTCTGTCAGTTCTGATTGGCCCATAGCCTTTCAACCAACTGTCCTCAAGAAATAAACAGCACTGTACAGAAAAGGATTTGAGTTGCAGCACCAATTTGGAGTTAGCTTTACTCCCAACCCATTTAGACCTGGATTAATTTATCAGACCACAGTGCAGTAAGAGTTTTTAGCTGCATGTGTGATACTTACCATCCACACTGCTTACTAGGACTACAAAATTAATTTGCAGCAAGTAATTCAGTGAATTTGGCCTCTTTTTCTGCCCATAGAATAAGCTGGCCACCATTTCCTCTTTGACTCATTCTAAATTTCTTGAAAAATTTTCTTGCAAATCATTTTCTCTGATTGATCATGAACTCTTTGTTTTTGATGCTAACCATTTGAGCTGCATCAGTAAATTCTGACTGGTCATGCAAGTCGTATAGTATTGGACTATGTGAACATAACTGTTCTAATCAGGAAGAAGGCTTGAAGAAGCCACAGGAGCTGTGAATCTTGCATTGGGAGGGAGTCACAGTAGATTAAGAAAGATTGGTAAATTTAGGAATGTTTAATCTTTATCTTTTGGGGCCAAACAGACTATGCCCAATTTGTCATTCCAAGAAAAAAAAATGTATTTATTGTGGTACACTTAAATTCTCATTACCTTCACATCAACTAACTAGTCATGAAATGTGACATTTGTCTGGTTGAATTCCTTCCACGACAGGACCCAGGTGAGGTGGTTTGGGAACCCTGACCCTGCTGTGTCCAGCAGTGTTCTATTTCAAAACATGCCATACCACTAGTGCAATTCCAGTGCAAATGTCCAAGTGTGCAAGCATAAATTCTCTCTCTCAAACATTCACAGATGCCAGCACAGATTAAATACAATTATTTGTAAGTTTAAGTGAATACCTGTGGCAATGGTTTTGGAGTTTGGGGATGGGGTTGCAGTATTCATCCCAGCTTTCTACTGCTTTCCCTCAATTTTCAGTTGTATACGTTCTGGGGGCGCGTGCCATAAATAGAATGACATGTAAAAGCTATGGTTATTATCACAAATTGTCAGAAACATACTAACTCGGACATTAGCTCACAAAGCTATTTCCATCTATTTGCTCAAGTAGGAGGTTCCACTTCACTGAAAACCAATGAAGTAGCTGGAGATGCTCTCAGAACCATAAACCCCACTCAGACCTCTATTGGCAAGCACCAGGCCAAAAAGTACTCTGCCCACTGGAATATAATTGATATGTTCTCTTAGCAAGTAGTATAGTGTGGCTTGCAACTCTTCCTAGAAAATAATCAAATTTGATTATGAATCAAAAAACACTGCTGTAAGGAAAATTAGACTCTACACTAAAAACTGTCTGCAAACTGCAGAACCACTGAATCTGTTCAAAGGAAGAATTTATGTTATGATCTTTAACATACAATAAAATAAGGCAGGCTTTGACAAGCAAATCTTTTCAACCTACATTAAATGATCAAATTATGTCATTTCTCTGATTAATATACCCTGCTCTAACAGGATATATTACAAAATCTGACAAAAGAAAGAAGGCTCAAGTGGTGGGGACATGTACGCCGTACAGAAGATGGGAGACACGTTAAGCAAGCATTGAATTGGGTGCCCAAGAAAGGAAAGAGTTAGGAAGGCCAAGGAATAACTTGCAAAAGAGAGTGACAGAGAATATTGAATGCACTTGCAGCACCTGGGAAGTAGTACCAGAACTAGTGAGCAACCGGACTGCCTGATGTATCAGCGGCACAGGAGGAAATAAAGTCTACGGTGAGGTCTGAGATTGCGACTCTACAGGTATCAAAAACGTTTGACTTTACTTTTAAGTGAGAAGTCTGCCATGCTCAAACTTTATTTAAAAAAATCAAATTCTTTAACCAAGTGGTTCACCATCCATCATATACTCTGAACACACAGTCAGTACCACTGACTAGGAATAAACGGATCCTGTTTAATGAAAGTACGGAAGTACGTAGTGTTTCACTTGCTAAGAGATGAACAAAAGAACTTTTCAGGCATGTATATTATATACTCAGAAAAATCATTTTTATATTATATATGAAGTGCATTCAGTATATTGCCATAGGATGAAGAATAAATATACAGAAATATGAATTGATGAAATATAGGACAGAGTGAGCGCAAGCACACAATAGATTTGGACACAACAAAGTAAGAGACAGTAATTGTATAGGACAGAAGGAAGGGGGTGTATAGACAGACAGACTGACCGACCCCTCTTGTCTCTCTTTTACTTCATGTCCGAATACGGCTATTTTTAAATGTGTTCAATGATTTCTTCTACCTTTCCTATTTCTGTATATTTATTATCTTCGTGCTATAGAAATATGCTGAATGTGGATAAACCATTATTTATTTCAACCTCTTAGTAATATTCGGTTAACTTCTTCATATAAGAAATATTCAAATGTCACTTTTTCCAGGTACCAGACGGGCTCAAATATCTGGTTATCCACAAGCAAAGATACTATGGATACCTGAGTAGGTCAGCTATTTCAGCCTGCCTCAAATGCCACAAAATATAGTAAATGGGAAGGCAAAGCGCAAGAAGTAAGTTCAAAAGTAAAATGTTCCCCAAATCCAGTAGGTATCTTTAACAGCAGGTTTCACTTAAAGTGGATATCACTTTACTGGTTTTAACAAACTTCAAAGTAAATGTCCTAATGCTACTCATTTTGTATGTCTGTTTTACATCAGTCACAATTCTGTATCACGGTTTCACTCCTGTCTGATACATATCATAAATTTTTATAACTGGAAAGTGCGCTTAGTGTATGGATTAAATTAAGAATGGTTTTACAAAGCAGCAGGATAGCAGACATTCACATTATTAACTCACTTTTTCACATATCTGATGATATGTTAGAGCATGTTAAAACATCGTATGATAATCCGCACCCCACACATCAGCAAGACAAATAAATAGCTACAGGAGATTCTGAAATCACTTTTAGAACTCTCAGTTTTAGGTAACTGCAGAATGTGTCATAACAAAGGTGTTGTTGTGCACTATAAATATTATAATTTAATAGAAGATTGCTAATTTTTAAAAATCACATCAGTGCTACAAATGAAATCCTATACATTATTCACCTATCAGTGAAAAAGAGTCTTGGATGACTTGGCCAATCAATAGCTATTAGCCAGGATAGGTAGAAATGGTGTCCCTAGACACTGTTTGCCAGGAGCTGGGAATGAGTGACAGGGGATGGAGCACTTGATGATTACCTGTTCTGTTCATTCCCTATGGGGCACAGGGCACTGGCCACTGTTGGAAGACAGGATACTGGGCTAGATGGACCCTTGGTCTGATCCAGTAGAGCCATTCTTATGTTCTTATGAAAACGATCTGCCTGCTAGGCTTTCTAGATTAGGAGAATGGATCTAGGCTGTAGTTACATACTTTCCTCAAGCGAGGAGGAAGTGAGAACTACATGTTAAGCCTGGGATATTCAAAGGAGTCTACAGGAATTAGGTATCCAACTCCCAATACATTTCAATAGGAGTTGGACACTTAACTCCTTTCATCTCCTTTGGAAATCTCAGCATAAACAAAAATATTCTGGAGCCTTTTTGGTTCAGAAAAGTAGAACAGCAGCCACCAAGGAGGCAATGAGAACTGAGCCTCCACCATGGGGCCATGGGCTCCAACCTATTACTTGCTTGGGGAAGTCCCCCTTAATGCAGATGGCAGACTAATGCATTTGGTTCCCTCTATCCCAGCACACTTCCTCCACCCAACCCCCACCCCAATGTGGTGGCCTCACTGAGAGGTTGTAGAAGGAGTACCGAGCCATTCTGTGTTAGTATGCAGATTTCAGCACTAACAGTTGACTCTGAGAATGCAAAGTTAGGTAAACAAGGTGTGAAATGAGAAATCCATCTCATCTGGGGACAAAGGAAAAAACTATTACAAACAGTGCAAATCAAAATTTAGATGGTCACTGATGGATGTCTACGTGTCAATCAGAAAAGAGATCTGGGCAGCAAAACACCTTATTTTCAGTAGTAACCCTGAAGAAATGCGAATAAAATAGGGAAACAGTAAATAGACTACAAATGCTTAGCTACTTTGATACAAAATCCCCACTACAATGCTGCTACCATTATCACGTGACATGCCAATGTTCATCAGCAAAGATGTACTTGCGGCAGGGCTGGAGGTACCTTTGCTCCATTACCTATCCATTGATTCTGTCTGGACAGGATATCCATTTCTGTCATTCAACGATTTCCTCTGTTACATTCTGAAATTAAGCACAGTCAAAGGTTGAGAAGTGTGTCACATTGACATCCTTTCAACCCGGAGACCTCTTTCCAAAAGTACAAACCCATTAACAAATGTGCAATTAATTCCAATGCAACCCCTTCAATCTTGCTGGCATTTGTTAGGCTGAGTTACTGGCTGGGTTTGCTGACCCACACCAAGGCTTATGTGGCTGATGCTCAATTGCCTAATACCTTTGGTCTGGTAACCAATGTACAAAAGAAGCAAGTAACTCACAGAAGGGAGAATAAACCCTCTATGGTATGTTGCAAGGAAACCCCAAGGTCATTTCTTTAAATATCTGACATTTGGATCATATCAGATACATTCCAAAGGCAAAAATCAAGTTGCCCATTAGGACTGTGTGGTGAAAATTAGCCATGGCAGCTTACTTTTAGCAGTACTCCATCAATTTAGCAGTATCCAGAGGAGTGGGGGGAGCTTCGCTAGAGTGAGGGAAATGCTCAGCCACACACACATCTATTTAAATGGTGGGGCCTTATCTTGGGAGGGGCTGAACCCAGCTCCCCACCATTCTTTTTTCTCTCTCAGAGCTGACCTTCAACTCAGCTAGAGGTTCCTGTGAACTTAGCCACCAGCTCTCTGCACCAATGAAGAAGAGACTCTTTGCTCCATCCATTCGAATAAAGAGTGGGAAAACGTGGTGCTAGGACTGGGTGGGTGGGCAGAGAGAGAGAGAGCGCGCCATGTTCACAGGCTGCCAAAGTTCACACAGTTATGGTGCCCTGAACCCCACAGGAGAGGGTCACAGATGGTCCCTTCAAGGCTGGTCTGCTTCCCTTTCAGTTCACTGGGCTCCCCACAACACTCTCCTCTTTAGCTGAGTTCTCTGCATGGTAGAGTTGGCATCCTCATCTCTGCATGGTAGAGTTTCTTTGTCATACTCGCATTGTCATCCTTTGCTCTGGAGTAGAAGTTTTTCTTTCCTTGAGAAAGCCCAGGATGGGGTGTACAGATTCTGAAATGGTTTCTTACTTGTTTTCTGAACAATAGCATAGAAAAATATTTAAATATTCACCTATTTTCCAAATGTATCACAATATTAGGCAGTATGGGCTAATGCAGTGGTTTTCAAACTGGGTCACAGAATGTAAGGCAGTCGGTTGCAGCGACTCTGGTCAGCACGGCCAGCCGGGCTGTTACAAGTCCCATTGGCGGTGCTGCCCGGCTAAGGCAGGCTAGTCCCTATCTGTTCTGACACTGCGCTGCACCCTGGAAGTAGCCAACAGAAGGTCTGGCTCCTAATGGCGAGGGGCCACGGGGCTCCACACGTTGCCCCCGCCCTGAGCACTGCTCCATACTCCCTTTGGCCAGTTTCCGGCTATTGTGAGCTTCTACGCCTCGGAGCTGAATCTGCTGCTGGCTGCTTCTGGGGCACAGCGTGGTCTGTAGTGCCAGGACAGGCAGGAAACCTGCTTTAACACCCCCGCTGCTGCACTGCTGACTAGGAACCACCCAAAGTAAGCCCACGCCCCAACTCCGTGCCCCAATACCCAGCCCTGGGTCCCCCCAAAATCCAGAGCCCCCTCATGCACCTCAAGCTCCTCACCCCGGCCCCACCCCAGAGCCCGCACCCCCAGGCCTCTGCCCCAGCCCTGAGCCCCTCCCACGCCCCAAACCCCTCATCCCCAGCTCCGTCGGGTCATGGACAACAACAATATTCTTCAACTGGGTCACCAGAAAAAAAGTTTGAAAACCACTGGCCTAATGGGTGAAGCACTGGACTGGTGAGCAGGAGAACTGACTTCAATTCCTGGCTCCGACACTGGCCTGCTGGGTGACTTTGGACGGGTCGCTTCCCTTCCTGTGCCTCAGTTTCCCATCTGAACTTACCTTCTTTGTAAAGTGCTTGCAGATCTACTGATGAAAAGTGCTATATAAGAGCCAGGTGGTGTTTATTACTACTACTACAACTTCAAAAATCAAATGAAATCTAATAACATTGCTGGTTTTCTCCAGTGCCCTTGAATTAACTCAAGTTCCCATTACAAACTTAGGTGATAATAGGAAAAAGGAAGCATTGCTACAGCATGAGCATGCAGATTCTATAATAAGAGGAATTATAATTCTTCCCCTCACCCTTGCAAGAATATTTGATGCAAATACAACACTTGCAACTGTCAGACACCAGCATTCACACTCACGAAAAAGTCATAATTCCCCCAAATCAAGAAGGAATTACATGTTTTAATTTTGAAATTAAAAAACTCTAATTTAAATTAGTAATTGTAAATCACATACAACTATTTTATTTCTTAATAACCCATAGGTTATTAACGTGGTGGATAACTCCTTTGAAAAGTACATAAGGACGACTACACTGGGTCAGACCAGAGGTCCATCTAGACCAGTATCCCATCTTCTGAGTGTGGCCAATGCCAAGTGGTTCAGAGGGAAGGAACACAACAGAGCAATTATCAAGTGATCCACCCCCTACCACCCACACCTAGCTTCTGGCAGTCAGAGGCTAGGGATACAGAGAATGGTGTTGCATCACAGACCATCTCGACTAATACCATTGATGGACCTATCTTCCAGCTTGAGAAACCTAGGGCCTGATTTTCAGAGTGCAATCTAATTCTTTTTTGAACCCAGTTATAGTTTTAGCCTTTGTAACATCCCTGGCAAAGAATTCCACAGGTTGACTACGTTGTGTGAAGAAATACAATCTACATACCACACAGACTATGCTGACAGCTTGTGCCACACGCTCTCAAAGAAACTGCGGAACCACCTGGTCAACATCCTCTACAGCAAACACGGAAAGATAAAGAATGAGCTCTCAAAAATGGATACTCTCATAAATTGGTTAGTCTCTAAGGTGCCACAAGTACTCCTTTTCTTTCTGCGAATACAGACTAACATGGCTGTTACTCTGATTCCTATTGTTTGTTTCAAACCCGCTGCCTATTAATTTAATCAGGTAACACCTGGTTTTGTTATGTGAAGGAGTAAATAACACTTCCTTATTCACTTTCTCCATACCAGTCATGATTTAATATTTCCACCTGTGACAAATCCTCAAAATCTAACACACAAAAATTAGCCATTTCATGAACCAAATTGGTCATAGGTTATAAAAATATTCTGGAAACATTAAAATATGGTGGTGTCTACACACCATTGGAGCTTCAGCCTTTGGCATAATAATTGGAGTTCAAACAAATAAAACTTAAAAGCACACTGTTCCTGGAGATCTTTAGGTGCTGGAGGAGGACAAATAACTAAACAAGGAGTTAAAAAGTAATTTCAGGCCCTACACCTCCTGCTACCCTTTGAGGTTTTACAATTGCATTTTTTAAAAGAAATATTGTTCTTTCCCTTGTCGTTGTGTGAAAGACCCATACAAACAGCATGGGAAACCAACTAAGATTCCACAAAATACTAAGTGCTTCTTAATGTGCAGGAAAATCAATGAAACTGACAACACAAAGTGGGGTCCAATCCAAAAAGTAAACTAAAAAAAAAGGCAGAGTAACATTTATTTTCCTCCAGTCTCTCTTAATAATAATATTCTTAGTTAGTAGGTATGTCATTTTTAGATAGTGGTGTGATTTTTGGACTCCACTAATATCTCTGAATAATGCTAGAACTGTACACTTTATATACAAGTTTTGCAAGTAAGCAATTCTTACCATTATTAACATTTGAATCAGCTCTAAATAGTTTGCCTGTCAGGCAACAGCAATAAAAACAGTCAGATTTCTCAGATTCCTCATGTCTAGAACCAACTGGAGAAATGAAAAGAAAATGTTTAGAGAATCTTGTGTTGTATAAAACATTACTCAACCACATGCCCCTCAGAAGGTTATATACTTGTGCCACATGTACAATATTACATCATTTCCTGTCTCAGCAGCTGTATTTCTGGCGCTCATGTGTATTTGGATGATCATACACAGATATATTCTTTATATCACGTGCAGTAACATCCAATCTATTTTGTATGTAATTTATTAAGTATACATTACATTGATATATAAACTACATAAATGTTTAATAATGAGAAAATGATAATAATTCTTTATACATCAGATAAAGCAGGCACCTACTCTGAAGATGAAAGAAAATAATCTATTAATAGCATTCATAACTAATAGAACAAGATATTAGCTATGTGCCAACATATGAGATTAACTTGTTTGCAAATCTTCATTTTCTTGGCAAGATAGGAAAAAAAGAATCATTTAAACAATAGGATTTGAGCATATACTTTTGATAAAATTAGGCAATATGGTGTCGCCTATGAGTCCAAACAAAAGAAAGTGCTTGAGATGACGGGTATGGAACTCTAATAATCCATAACTGCATACATACACCCAGACATTATGGTCCTCAGCGAACTGCATGTTGGCAGCATGGGAAATAGAGTTTATCACCTTTGGTTCTCCTCTAAGGCCTTGTCTACACTAAAGGGAAAAGTCTATCTAAGCTACGCTATTTGAGTTACATGAATAGAGTAACTCAAATCGACGTAGCTTAGATCTACTTACCACTCTCCTGTCTACTCCCCCTACTCTTCTCGATCCAGTGGAGTACAGGAGAGAGATCAGCGGCCGATTTAGTGGGTCTTCACTAGACCTGCTAAATTGACTGCCGATGCATCGATCGCCTCAGCATTGATCATCCGGTAAGTGTAGGCAAGCCCTTAGCCCTGGTCTACACTAGGACTTTAGGTCAAATTTAGCAGCATTAAATAGATGTAAACCTGCACCCGTCCACACGATGAAGCTCTTTTTTTCTACTTAAAGGGTTCTTAAAATCGATTTCCTTACTCCACCCCTGACAAGTGGATTAGCGCTTAAATCGGCCTTGCCAGGTTGAATTTGGGGTACTGTGGACACAATTCGACGGTATTGGCCTCCGGGAGCTATCCCAGAGTGCTCCATTGTGACTGCTCTGAACAGCACTCTCAACTCAGATGCACTGGCCAGGTAGACAGGAAAAGGACTGCGAACTTTTGAATCTCATTTCCGGAGACTGCGGGAACTGTGGGATAGCTACCCACAGTGCAACACTCCAGAAGTTGATGCTAGCCTCAGTACTGTGGAAGCACTCCGCCAAGTTAATGCACTTAATGCACTTAGAGCATTTTCTGTGGGGACACACACACACAAATTTATAAAAACGATTTCTAAAAAACCGACTTCTATAAATTCGACCTAATTTCGTAGTGTAGACATACCCTTGGAGTCCTAGAAGTCACAGGAATCCACGAAGTCAATCAGCAGGGGAAACAGATCTCTCTCCCAGAATATAGATGTATTTTTTAGAGGTCCAAAATATATTCTCCCCTATAGAGAGCTGTGGTATGAACATATGTACATTCATCACAGAACTTCAGGGCCAAAGTTTCGCACCAAGGCCTTCAACTCTGAGTGTGCAAATCTACACAGACACACCAGTTTATGCAAACGTTGGTGTGCAAACATCTCTGAATACAGGAGTTAAAAATCAAACACCTGTGCCACATGAGTTTTTTGGTGCATGGAAGTATTTTTTGGCAGACGTTAGACGTCAGCTGTTGATGCACTACAGTGCACGGGCACAGCTGGAGGCTGGGTTGAAGCCCTGCAAAATGTTGAGCCTAGGGTTTCCCACAGTCCCTTATTTTTTCATCTCTGTACAACAAGATTGGGAGTTGCTGAGTGCTTCAGAAAGCAGCAAGAAGTGATGGTGAATGTAGGTGAGTATTGCTTATTGTATTATTAATGATATAATAAACAATAATAGTGGGAGGAGGGATGGAGCAGGGGTGTTAAGAAAACAGTCCTTTTTTAAATACAGTGTTGGGAACTCTAGTTGAGCCCTTAAAAGAAAAAAAAAAAGATGATCCAGTTTGAAAATGAGAAGACAATAACGATTAGGTCAGAAATGCAGGGGCGCAGTATGTTCCTTATATGCTGTAAAGAAGTTGTGTATTTTTGGCTTGCGGTAGATAAGCGTTGTGTGAACTGCTAGACTCGTGGCAAAGTGGGAATTAGTTTGCATGAATTTTTTAATTTCTCTCTCTGAAACCGTTAAAGCCTTTATTTTGATGTAAAATTTCCAACCAGCTCTTTCAAATATATTAAGTTACATAAATTACCTATAGTCCATTCCTATGAAGTACAGCTATTATACATTTATAGAATTCCTTTTAGCCTGGTCTGTATACGATAAAGCCGTTCTAGGAATTCACATAGTAAATTATGCATTGAATATGGAGGGGTAGGGGAGGCACTAAAATGATCCTAACTCTACCTGACTTATGTCTGTCTGTCCAGGTTCCTATAAGAGTGCCCATCGCCATAACACCTGAGTACTTCCAAAGATACAATTAAAAAACCCAAAAAATAATATGCATATCTAATTTTCCCCTGAAGCTGTCTAGGGCTGTCGGGGGGGTGGATTTATTTATTTATTTAGTGGGGCTGTCAATCAGTTAACTCACGTGATTAACTCAAAAAAATTAATTTCAATTCATTGCAGTTTTAATCGCACTGTTAAACAATAGAATACCAATTGAAATGTATTCAATATTTTGGGATGTTTTTCTACATTTTCAAATATATTGATTTCAATTACAACACAGAATGCAAAGTGTACAGTGCTCACTTTATATTACTTTTGATTACAAATATTTTCACTGTAAAAGCTACAAACAAAAGAAACAGTATTTTTCAATTCACCTCATACAAGTACTGTAGTGCAATCTCTGTAAAAGTGCAACTTACAAATGTAGATTTTTTTTTGTTACATAACTACACGCAATAACAAAAGAGACAAAAACTAAAACTTTAGAGCCTACAATTCCACTCAGTCCTACTTCTTGTTCAGCCAATCACAAAGAGAAACAAGTCTGTTTACATTTACGGGAGCTAATGCTACCCGCTTCTTATTTACAATGTCACCTGAAAGTGAGAACAGGCATTCCCATGGCACTTTTGTAGCCGGCATTGCAGCATTTATGTGCCAGATATGCTAAACATTCGTATTCCCCTTCATGCTTCGGCCATCATTCCAGAGGACATGCTTCCATGATGATGATGCTTGTTTAAAAAAAAAATTATTAAATTTGTGACTGAACTCCTTGGAGGAGAATTGTGTGTCTCCTGCTCCATGGTTTTACCCTCATTCTGCCATATATTTCATGTTATAGCAGTCTTGGGTGACAACCCAGCATACGTTGTTTGATTTAAGAACACTTTCACTGCAAATTTGTCAAAACACAAAGAAGGTTCCAATACCAGATTTTTAAGACAGCTACAGCATTCAACCCAAGGTTTAAGACTCTGAAGTGCCTTCCAAAGTCTGAGAGGAATGAGGTGTGGACCATGCTTTCAGAAGTCTTAAAAGCGCAACACTCTGATGCGGAAATTACAGAACCCAAACCACCAAAAAAGAAAATCAATCTTCTGCTGCTGGCGTCTGACTCAGATGATGAAAAAGAGCATGTGTTGGTCTGCATTGCTTTGGACCATTATTGAGCAGAATCCGTCATCAGCATGGATGCATGTTCTCTGGAACGGTGGTTGAAGCAGCAAGGGACATATTAATCTTTAGTGCATCTGGTACATATTTATCTTGCGATGCCAGCTACAACAGTGCCATGCAAACGTCTGTTCTCACTTTTAGGTGACATTGTAAACAAGAAGTCGGCAGCATTAGCTCCTAAAAATGTAAAAAAACTCCAAAACTTGTTTGAGCGATTGGCTGAACAAGAAGTAGGACTGGGTGGACTTGTAGACCTTAAAGTTTTACATTGTTTTGTTTTTGAATGCAGCCTTTTTTGTATATAATTCTACATTTGTAAGTTAAACTTTCATGATAAAGAGATTGCACTACAGTATTTGTATTAAGTGAATTGAAAAATACTATTTCTTTTGTTTTTTACAGTGCAAATATTTGTAATCAAAAAGAAATATAAAGTGAACACTGTACACTTTGTATTCTGTGTTGTAATTGAAATCAATATATTTGAAAATATAGAAAACATCAAAATATATTTAAACAAATGGTATTCTATTATTGTTTAACAGCGCAATTAATCGTGTGATTCATTTTTTAAATCTCTTGACAGTCCTATTATTTAGTCCTTATTTATTTCCGCCTCCTCTCTCTTTTTGTTGTTCTCTACCCACAGGCCCGCTGACGGGAAGGACAAAGGGGGCAATTGTCCAAGGGCCCGGGTGATTTAAAATGGCCTGTGGGCCCCCAGCCCTTTTAAATCACCCGGGTGGGCCACAGAGCGCTTAGGCATGCGAGACCGCTCCGGGCCCCGCAGGCAATCCCAGAAGTGACATATTCGTCACTTCCACCACTGCCCTCCCCCGGGGCAGCCCTGGCCCTAAGGCCAAGCATTTCTGTCGGCGGGTCTGTCTACCCTCCTGTTCGCTTCCTCTTCCTTCTTGCCTTCACGCCTTTTTCCTCCTTCTCTCATTGCTGTTTTTAGTTGCAGTAGTGAGAAAGTTAACTCGATTAAATGAATTTTATACATTATTCTGAAGGCAATGAGATTCACAGTCACTTTTATCACCTTGTGTAATGAGTTCTGAAGTCTGGGCCCTACTGCCAAGAAGCCATCTCCTGCGTTCACAAGCTTCACCCTGGACTTTCACAAGCCTTGACATGGCTGATGCATTCTGGACTAGCTGTTAAAATAAATAAATTAAAAATAACATTCTGATGTGCACTAAATTGCAGTAATCCGCCTCGAAGGTCATGAAGGAATGGAAAAGTGGCCAAGACCAAAGGCTTCAGGCTAATCATAGATCAAAAACAATATTTGTAGTTGTCGCTATGTAGGCGCCCAACAGCAACACAGGAATCCAAGAGGACCCCTAGACTGAGGATCAGTTGGGCTATCTGGGGGAGACCCCTCCAAAGGGGAACCAGGTGCCAGAGGACACTACGGCTGTTCTCTGCTTTTTAAGTTTTGTTTTTTATTTAATGGATGATGATGCAAACACTAAATAAACACATATAAATGGGGGGAAAAAAAGCCATACTGGCTGTTTGGGTTACCTGATCTTCTAGCAGCTGCTGCGGATCTAACCATGTCCCTAGACCCAATGGAGCCAGATATTATCCTCACTGTATCTTCCAGCCATCACTAACCCCTTCTTTACCCTGATTTTGTCTCAGCCCACTAGCCTTCATCCACTCCTCAGTCTCAGCCAGTCACTGGGAAAGGCAACTGACATCTCTGTCTAGGTCAGATGAGATGTACATCTAGAATGGATGTTATTAGTACACTGGGTATTGTCACTAACTTCCCAATGGCCCCATATACATGTTAAACAAAAGGAAACATACAAGAGGACCGCATAACTCCACACGGAAGACACTCAGGGAGGACAAGCAATTGTCCCACACTATCCTTTAAGCACTCCCATCAAAAAAGGAACTGAGTCTATCACAAGCAATCCCATCCACTCTGTGGTCACCTCCAGGAAAGTCAGCACCACGTCATGTTCAACAGTATTAAAGGCTGCTGGTAAATCTAACAACACCAATACTTAATCTTCAGCCACATGAAGGACAACAAAAGTGCTATAAGATTACTTTGAATAAATAGGGAAATTATCCAGCTGGAACAAAGTACTGCAATGAATTTTGATTGTATTTAAAGCTTACATTGGGGAAGTCAATAGTCTTATGGGATTCATCTGAATACTGTTTTAGGTCCTAAATGGGACTGCTTGCAATGACAAACCCTGCACTTAGCACTGAGTGTTTTGCAAGATACAGGCTTTAAATATTACTTTAAAAAAATCTTGACATGTTTTGCCAACAGCCATTACTTCCTTTGAATTTTATGTTTGAATTAAAGTATGTGAAAAAAAATAAATTAAGGACTATACCTGCATTTTTTACAATATATCACCAATAAAAAGAGGAAAAAAAACACAGTATTTTAGAACTTTTCAAAGTACTAAATGGATATATTGTACCAAATATTTTACTTTGCAAATTTTGATGTAACTATGAATTTTGAAACATTGACTAAAAGTGTCCCAATACAAGAGGCTGGAAAGATTCCTTAGTTAATCAGGCTGAATATTTGACATACATTTTAGTTTTTAAAAATACATGTGAGCCATTTCATTGGCTGTGTTGTAGTTCTTTCCAAGGTAATTTGCTATGATGCTAAAAATGGTGCAGAACATTAGAAATGAGATTTTATTTTGTGATAAAATTAAAAAGCATATAAATTATGGTTGGCAAAATAACCACAGATAACACTAATTTATTTAAATATGTACTCTACAATACAAAGAAATTCATTTCTGAGGACCATATAATAAGATTAAAAATGCCACTGATTAAAGAAAGTAGCCTTCAATGCATTTCAGGTTTTAGTTGGAGGAAGTTTCCAACATGAAATAGAATTTTGTTAAATGCAAAACATAAGAAAAAGAAAATTAAAGAATTAATTAGGAACAACATGCTGTATTCCTGATCATAGCTAAGAATGCAAATCAGATAAGATAAAAGGAATTTTATATCAGGTATTGTCTATCACCCACCTCATCTGCCTGTGTGATCACAACTTCTGGGATACTGCTGTTTCTGTCATCTTTTTCATCTGCATGCTGAGCTTCTTCTGTTCTTCCATGAATTGATATATCCGAAGAACCACAGTCTAGCACTTCACCAACATACTCCTCATCTTCTGGAAAGTCAATGCTGATTGAAGTCTCAAAGTCTTCTACAAAGGCTGACAGGGACTCTCTGTTAGCACCATAAGCACTGTCAGAGGTTACCTGAGCCTCATTAAAGGTCTGGTGTCTTAGGATGACAAACTTTGTTCCCTGTTGAACAAAGAAAAGACAAGACAGAAAGGGTCTTTCAATAGGACACCGATTCCCTTTAGCTTGCCATGAACTATATTTTATACATAAAGAATCCTAAGAAAGCATGATGGCTAACTTGGTGAAATTTCAAAGTGTGTAACTTTTCTCAGGGAAAAGATGCTGCAAAACAAAGTAACGACACCAACGTTCATCCAATCCATTTTCATGACCTATTTAACAATACACAGAAACCCTTTACAAAAAAATCAGTATATATCCTATTATAATAATTTTGGATATACCTGATCAGCCTCATCAAGTATAACTATCATAATTTCAAATATACTGTGATTAATACCATGAAAATCAGAAAGTTATCCCATAGCTGCCTACTGAAGGGTTTTATGTACCTTCCTCAAAAATATCTAGTGCTGGCCCCCATTAGTGAAAGGACACTGAACTCAATGGATCTTTGACATTTGATCCAGTAAATGAATTATCTTGTCCGTCTAGCAAGGAATGTTGATATAATATTGATATTATACTGCTACAATGCTACTAAGAGGAGTGTTTATATACAGAATTTTACACTGCCACAATTTCTTTTTCTGAATGCTTCCCCTCCCCCCCAAAAAATTATGTTCACTGGAGCACTGTTCTCCCTCCTCCCCCGTATATTTTAGTGTGCTGTATCCTGAGAGTCTTTAGGTTCCCACTTTGAGTAGTTTCTAATTTAAAATGCACAGCACACCCCCACATACCTTGAAAAAAAACAATCTATTGTGGTACATGTGGGTGCAAGCACAGCATTCATTGTTTCAAGTTACACAGTAATGCATCCTGTACATCAGAGATTGTAATCTGGCCCTTTAATTAGAAAGAGAAATTATTTCATTTGAATCGCTACTTGCTAATTGTTTCTACTTCTGGCCTTTTAAAAAATAACTTGACATTATTTTTAAAAACTGGCAGAGTATGAATATCCAGATGACACAGGACATAATTATAACAAAAGGGAAATGTTCTGTGACTAAAATGACATAATGTTGATTTCCACACAAAGCAGGGTTTCAAGAGCTTTGAGAAAAGGAAGAAGGGTCCATACACAATCCTAGAACTTCACTTTAATGAAGTTATGCAATGAACTTACATTAATTTTATTATGTATACCAGTTAAAGTCATTCAGGTGATCACATGCTGACTGCGTAACACACAAGTGTATGGCTATATTCATGAAACAGCTCAGTCTTTGGGAAACCGCAGAGTCGGTTCCAGAAACCACAACACACACTGCTATGAGAGTCTTATCTCAAGACATGTGCCAGATGCTAGCTATTCTGATGCTTTGCCAATTTATACCAGCTGAGGATCTGCCCCAACGTCGACTACAGAAGTTGTTTACAAATCTGTTTAAAACCTGCGTACTGGATAAATGTTCCTTTTTTCTCCCCCACATTGACAATTGGCCTCATAGTTATTATCTTGGACTCCCAAGAATGGTATCAACCTAGGTATATTCAAGATATTACATCTGCACAGTATTTCATCAGGGTGCTGCACCTGTCTACTGTGTATTGATCAACAGATGCTCAGACAGACACCACAAAAGTCAACTAACTGCATACTTTTACAATCACAGATGTAGATTGGCTTCTGCCAGTCAGATGGAACGCTTGAGCCATACAACAGATACCAGAGAACAAGCTCTGCCTTAACTGGGTTATATAATGCACTCGTTGCATGCCATGATTTCCTCATACGGAATGCAATACATCAGGCATAGTCAAGAGTTTATCTGTAATTGCCTCATCTTCTAGTAGCCTTTGTACTACTGCTCATGAGCTAACAGAGATTGCCCTTTTAAACTCAAGTACAAGATGGCTGTTTTTGGAGATGGAAGTCATGAGTTCTGGTCCCTGTGCTATATATAGTTTATTCAGCGTGTGGCAGCAAGTTAAAATCTGTGTTTTCTATATGTTTTTAAGACACTTGTCTCAAGGAGCCCTTCCGGAACATCAAAGCTAAAACAAAGCCAGTTAAGCACCTTTCTCTCTGCTCAGTGCCCCACTTAGCCAGGCTCAAGGGACTATTTCAGTGTGGAATAAGTTTTAAATGATCTATTTTAAAATTATTTTCTCCATCTGTTTTATCTTCTTGGTACTTCCCAGACCACTGTAGATATCCCTAAAGGCATTATTCTTTAACATCAAGTGCCATGGGGAATATTTGCAGTTTTTAATAAATAAAATCTGAATCCGAATACTACCCACACAGACAAAATAAAATGAAAATAAATTCTTCGCTTTTACTGAGGGGTTTTCATCCATAGGTCTTAAAGGGGAAAGTAATTATTGTCCCCATTTTACAGGTAGGGAAATGGAGGCACAGAGAGGTGAAGCGACATGGCTACAGTCACCCAGGCCAGTCGTAGAGGCAAAGAATAGAATTATCCTGACTCCCACTCCAGTCCTCTGTCCACTAAATCATGCTGCCCCTTCCTTTTGTCATGTGTCATTCACAATTATCAACTCCAAAGCAGGAAGTCTCAAAACGATATCACAGAAGAGAAAAAAAACAAACATGATGCCAGTTCGTTAAAACTTCTCTCAGCTGAGTGATCTTCCTAGCCTGGTTAGTGGGGCCTTTGGATTCTTAAGTATGGCTTTTGCTTAGCTTTAATATATTCTCCCCATGCAAGATCCATTTGTGGGTCTCAGAACATCCTAATTCAGAGTGGAAAAATTTACCAGCTGGTTCAGTATTTGAGTAGCCCCTAATTCATGGAATGTAATCAATAGAAGCTTGATACAAGTGTAACAGTAGTAGTGAGGTGGCCACTCACTGGAGACAAACTGCACATACCCCGTCCTAGCTCGTGAAACCAGTCTAGCTACAGCACCCAGCCTGTGTGAGATAACTGACCCACCCACACAAAGAGCATAACCCCGCTATCTTCTCTGGTGCCAGGAGAGAGGAAAAGGGGGACTAAAACTACGGCATTGCGCCATTTCCTTTTAAAGGAACGTGGGGTCTATCCCCAGAAAATTTGTTAAGACAAATAAAACATGAATGACTGTATTGTTGGATTTGACCACCAGCTCAGAACTAATTTTTTTTTTTTTTTTTTTTAAAAAGAACACACGACAAGGGTGGCTTCAATGAACAGTAAGATCAATCAACTTCCCTTGATATTTGGGAGGGTTTTTTTTTTCCCCCACTCTAGACAGATTAGCCACATTAATATAAGAGGGTAGAAAACATGATTCTATCCCTGTGCTCGATGTCCTGTGCATCCCCCTCCAGTAAACAGCAGCATCATCCCACCTATATTTTTCGACTGAAAGTAAATCAGTATTTGAAACCGACTCAAATATACAGAAAAGTGCCCTCTAATGACAAGCCATTCATTCTGTGCCGTGTTTCCATATAAACATTTATTAGAAATACAAATTGTAGTGGGTCCCTCAGAAATACAGAATAGTGCTACCTAAATTCCATGCTTGCCAAAAAGCACAGGATCGTATTATTTACACGGATTCCAAAAATGTAATCTGTTTTGATGGGTGAATTTCCTGTTAAATACTGGCAAATCATACACCCTTACATCTATGTGAATGATTCCATTTGCTGTCAGTTGTGTAATATGGGCAACTTTGTTACTAGCCAAGCGTAAAAGACAGTGGAAAAAAATTCTGCACACCAAGTGTGACATTGCACTGTAGAAGTAAGCATTAAATTAGAGTGAGAGGTTATAAGTCTGACAGAAACCTGATCTGTATTCCCTAATTATCGAGTCTCACTTTCACAAAACTGACACAAATGTTAAGCCAAATTAAATGTTGTTTAATTAACTATCATATACAAGACTTCAAAGCACAATGTCTACATGTTATTTAGCAAAGTAACGGAAACCCAAGGACTTGTGAATTATCAGTCAACACAAACTGCCATCTCAGCTAACTACTGCAAGGTTAAGCCATTTCTTTTTCACGCATCTATCCTTTTAGTGCACTGCTTGTAATATTTACAGAAACAGGCAACATGGTAAACAGTTTCACACAATGAGGTGTGAGAGTTGATAGGGCACTATTCAATAGCTTTGAACTCCCCTGATGAGCTGCCAAAAATCGTTATGAATGGCCCAGCTGATAGACTGATGACTGATAAAAGAAAAAACAAACAGCACTGGTAATTCATGAAAAAGCATACACTGCCATGACAACTAAAAGTGCAGAGTGACAGCTCTTAAGGTAAATGGGATTCTGGGAGCTTCTCTCATTATTTTTTGATTCAGCATTAAATATTTTCAGACCTACTATTTCTTTTAGTGTTAGGAGGAAAACGGGATTTATGATACTATTTATTTCACTTTAATTTGGTAAAATGAAACTATCACTCTGTGTTTTGAATACAAAATTATTTCTGTTATAAAGTGCTAATTGTTGTAGGGCTGATCCTTTAAGGGCTAAAGTCTTCCTGTGACTTCGATGGGACTTAAGGTGCTCAGCACTTTGCAAGATCAGGCTCATTCACTGGAAATTAAAGCGTCAATGACGCTCAAAAAGTTGAACCCTGGGCAGTGGGTGACCAGACAGACCACTTCTGCAATGCACTATAGGACAACAGCAGGAGTAGTATTAATTAAATACAAGTTGTGTTACTCCAACAGTGGGATGTGCATCGACATTGGCCACCCAACTGATAGAGCCAAAGCCAATGGAGATTTTATCTAACTTGGAACTTGCATTGATTAATGGTCAGAGAAACATGACCTGGAGCAAATTTGTGCATGGGCACAAATGTATTTTACATTGATGGAAGGATGCATCCACTGATGTCTCTAACACGGAATAGGCCCTACAATCAGACTCCACATGGGCACAGGGATCTGCCTGCATCCAATCTGGATGCATCCAATGAAGTGAGCTGTAGCTCACGAAAGCTTATGCTCAAATAAATTGGTTAGTCTCTAAGGTGCCACTAGTACTCCTTTTGTTTTTGCGAATGCAGACTAACACGGCTGCTACTGTGAAACCTAATATTAAAATAATTCAATAGACAAAGCACGAGAAACAAAATTTCAGATGATCTATTTCCACACCCTGTTTAATGGACGACACTGGCCATAATCATTAACACTCTGAGTCTCCTCACTGCTTACATGCCCCATGCCGCCTCCCCCCCCCCCAAAAAAAAAAAAAAACCTATCACAGTAGGAAGGGCACAGTTTCTAAAAAAGCATTATGCAAGTGATGTGTGAACAAAGCCATATATTAACATAATTTTCCCTAATTGTTTTACAGCTGTTAAATTGACAATATAAAGGGCACTAATATTAGCAGCCCTTGACTCTTACTGTATCCACTCTAAGATTTCAAATATCTCAATTATTGAAAATGGAACTTAGCATACAAGTTGAAGTCAAACATTCATGCTCCTTTTCCATTACCTCCCCCCAGGCCAAAACACAGACACAAGCTCAGAAGGGCTCATTCTACCATCTTCCCCTTCTATCTTTGTCTCGTAGTAACCCAGACTGCTGGAGGTTTGTGTTTAAAAAGAAAACTTTAAACTGTTTAAACAGTTTGTAAATCTTTTAGGGCCTGATCACATCCCACTGAAGTCAGTGGAAACCCTTCCATTGTTTTCAACGGGTTTAGATCTTTCTCCATTCACACTGGCCATATAACCATAGTTTAAACTATGTCAACCCTGAAATGTTTGAAAATGATTCTGCAGACAGTTTCTATGCTGGGGAGGGGACCCAAGACCTAACTACATGATGGAAACCTACTGTGTTATAGGACTCAAAAAAACCCTCAGGCTGGTCTCATGAATTCTGCAAGAATTAACCATTAATAAAAAATAATTTTAAAAACCCTGGGCTGGGAACTGACAGTCACCTTGCAACCAGGTCCTGCATAGCTTTTCACAGTGACAATTTCTTATTTCCATTAAAAGTGATCTGAGGCCTGGTCTACACCTAATACATAGGTTGATGGAGCTATGGGATAGGAGAAATTCGCAATCCTGAGAGATGTAGTTAAGCTGACCTAAGCCCCGGTATAGGCTACGTCTACATTACAAGCTCTACAGCAACGCCGCTGTAGCATAGATTTAGCATAGAAGGGGGTTTTCTGTTGCTTCAGTGAATCCAGGCCCTCACGAGGTGGTAGCTAGTTCGATGGAAGAACTCTTCTATGGACCTAGCAGTTGCTATTCTAGGGCTTAGGTCACCTAGTTACCAGCTTTCGAGGGATAACTATGGCTCCTTCCATCACTGTAGCAACGCTACACCAGCATGGCTGCAGTTCTTCAGCTGTGCTATTGCAGTGCTTATAGGGTAGACATAGTCGGAGACTCAGGGAGGGAGCCAGCCAGCCTACCCTAGAAAAACGTCCCAGAGTAGCACAGTGTCAACCTCAAGTGCCCCGTCTCTCCTCCAGCAAGGTTGGCTCCAGGGCCAAAATCCTAACACCCTTATTAGAACGTGTGCTAGGATCCCACCAGTAACTGTGTACTGGTTAGTCTCTTAGTACATAGAGTTGGAAGGAAAAACAGCTGAGTGCAGAATATTTAAAGAAGGGGGCAGCTGGCACAGTACTCCGCCTAAGGGAATGTTCTACCCCACCATGGTCCAAAACAGTCTCAAACTTGCTGTTCTTCCAGTCAGGTTGCAAAGGCCATGTGTTGGAATGGGTGCTGGTAGCAGAGTGGAGTTCGGATTTCTGTCCAATGGGCAAGTGCACCCTCCTCAGCTGTCTGAGTCATATGACTGGTGATGACATTATGTGCAGTAGGGAGGGGCAAAAGGAGAAGAGCTCCTGCTTTGGGTGGTTTGGTTTTGTAGCTCCTACATGTCAAGGAGGCCTCGAGCTATGGAAGAAGCCTTTAGTGAGAAGAACTGGTCTTGAAATATTTTTTTTTAAACTGTGTGCGTACATGCAGGAGTGCATACATAAACGTAGAGAAGCAGAGGGAAGGAGTAGGTGCCCGTTTTCTGGAGAAGAGTGATGAGGGTGAGATAGATAGTGTAGGAAATAAAGAATCATTTACAAAACAAAAGCCAAACCAAACCACACCACCCTCCTGTCAAGGTTCCTCCCCCACTCTGAACTCTAGGGTACAGATGTGGGGGCCTGCATGAAAAACCTCCTAAGCTTATCTTTACCAGCTTAGGTCAAAACTTCCCCAAGGTACAAAATATTCCACCCGTTGTCCTTGGACTGGCCGCTACCACCACCAAACTAATACTGGTTACTGGGGAAGAGCTGTTTGGACGCGTCTTTCCCCCCAAAATACTTCCCAAAACCTTGCACCCCACTTCCTGGACAAGGTTTGGTAAAAAGCCTCACCAATTTGCATAGGTGACCACAGACCCAAACCCTTGGATCTGAGAACAATGAAAAAGCATTCAGTTTTCTTACAAGAAGACTTTTAATCAAAATAGAAGTAAATAGAAATAAAGAAATCCCCCCTGTAAAATCAGGATGGTAGATATCTTGCAGGGTAATTTAGATTCAAAAACATAGAGAACCCCTCTAGGCAAAACCTTAAGTTACAAAAAAGATACACAGACAGAAATAGTTATTCTATTCAGCACAATTCTTTTCTCAGCCATTTAAAGAAATCATAATCTAACACATACCTAGCTAGATTACTTACTAAAAGTTCTAAGACTCCATTCCTGGTCTATCCCCGGCAGAAACCAGCATATAGACAGAGACACAGACCCTTGTTTCTCTCCCTCCTCCCAGCTTTTGAAAGTATCTTGTCTCCTCATTGGTCATTTTGGTCAGGTGCCAGCGAGGTTACCTTTAGCTTCTTAACCCTTTACAGGTGAGAGGAGCTTTCCCCTGGCCAGGAAGGATTTCAAAGGGGTTTACCCTTCCCCTTATATTTATGACACCTCCCGTATGCTATCACACTAAGTAGTTCAAATATTCAGGACCCAGGTATCAGGCAGGTCTCTACCTTGCCCTCACTTGCATGCGTATGCGCATGTGCATACAGCCACTCAGACTTTGGGGAGGCCAAACACGTATGTGATCTTTAATCTGAACCCACAAAACCCATTAAGATGAATTCGTTTTGCAGATGTAAATTGTACATGCTTGGTTATGCATTCGAGTTGTTCAGGAGCACATCATAAATGTTTAACACATAATGAAATTATGCATTCCAGGTGTGGGCAAAACGTAAGCCACAATGTGAAAGTCAGACCCACAGTCTGCAGGTAAGGCCTCCTGTATGGTATATAAACACCATGAGATAATAGGCAGCGGATTATGCCTTTCAGTAGCATCTGATAGGAATGACTACATACAATTTACTTATTGATTCACCTTCCCCATTGAAGTCTCTTTTGTGCATACGTTACATATTCAACGAAGTAAATGGTGTTTTGGGATTGCTACAGCAGGACATCAAAAACATGACGACATAGGCAGACTGACCACCCAGGAAGAGTGAAAAAAAGACAAACCTGTTATGAAATGCTCTTGTGTAGTATGTGTGATAGCAAAGACAGCCGGTCTGAAAATCTCCCATTTATTCTAATATTTTATAAATACACAGCCACATGGAAGTGTCACATACAGCCTTGCAAATTGCACATCCGATAATCTACGAATATATTTGTGAAAAGGCAGACATTTAATAAAAAAGAAAATCTGAGATGTCCTTTACTATCTGCAGTTATATCCCAAAGCCTTCCAGAGGTGAAGAACTACTATGGTTATTTAGTCACTTAGGTTATTTTATTCGTAAGAGACAGAGAAAGATTCTGTCCAGCAAACAGCCTTCCTTATGCAAGCATCTGATGACTAAAACACATTTTCTTCTTAAGATAACAAACAAATAAGGTAGTGTCAATAGCTCTCTGCTCCTTCACAGCATGACTATCTTGGATTTCACATCAAAATGTTAACACTGTTGTGACATGTTCACATCCATGGAACTGATTTACAGGAGCCAATGACAAAGTTTAAAGAAGGCTGTGGAATGGTCCCCAGTATAGGTGACTTTTCCAGCCATGTGATACTGCAAATGGGAGATAAATTATATAGGAGTGCAAACTTCTCTCCAAGCGACCATATGATCACACCACTTTTAACCTTATCCTTCCTGCCTCCTAAACCCTCTCTGTATTGTTGTCTGCACCTGTTCATTTCTGAATCCTGAAAACACATTACAGCCAGAATCAGACTAAGATTTTCAGGGCAGTGACTCCAATTTTTTGTTGTTGTTTTAGAAAACTGACATGCACATATAACATGCAATCACAATAGCAGCTCCTAATGGTAAAAAAACCAACCTGATTTTATTTTTTAAGAAAGGCTTTTAAAATTTTCTCTACTTTGTTTTACTTACAACTTCCCTAAAGTATAATTTGCACATCTGGGCACCTTGTACCTCGCTCACAAAAGATGGTGGTTTCTCCCTGCTATTACATCGGTGCTGAGAAGAAGAATCTCATATTACCCAAGTTTACTTCCTTCTACAACTGTCAAACAGTACAATTATTAGAATTCTATGAAGTTTTATTGCAATTTAAAGACTTAGCTGAATTTGCCAAAATAAGTGAGAATACATTTCATTTCATCATGAATTATCTTGGCTTTGTTACTTCCTAATTCATAAGTGCCATTAATCTGTGACAAATCGTGCTAACTGGCACTGATTCGGGAGGTCTCCCGTACGTTGTTCTGACTCATCGGGCAGTGAGCAACAGAAAACAGGTGTTTTAAACAGACAGCACATTGTACCCGTGCTCTATGGTTTTTATTGAGTACCGACAGATTTCCATGAGAAGATAAAAGTTTAAAAACAAGAACCTTAAAGTCTGAAGTGGCCCCCATTACTGGAGCAACAGCTTTGCCCCTTGTGCATTACTGCCATACTTGGAATAATCTGAGGCACATGAGTTGACAGCCCCCTCTGGGCATAAACTTCAGAGGCCTCAGAGCATGGAACTAAGAGCGAGAAGTGCTTCTAACTCTATTTCACATCCCTTGCTGGTTCACCAAAGCCCTGTGTGATGATCCTCAGGAACCACTCCAAGATATACCTGTTCTCTCAGGCTTTTCTCATGAGAGGGGTGGAGGAATGCTGACAGACTGGAAGATTACATTTGGGGTAGAGCCTGGGTTTATGTTATGTTGTGCTCCTGAAGATAAAAAATTAACAACACTGTCAATTATTATACATGCTTCCCACACCCTTGATCTGCCTTGTCCAAACCTGCAACATCACTGCAATTCCAGTCCTGGCCTCTCTTATACCAAGAGGCTGATGTTCACTCCTAGTTATTTGTCATCTTGTTATATGAACAAGTAGAGGTGACCACTAACCCCTGTTTTCTCTCATGACCTACTCCAGAATTTGCACCCATACTTTCATCCAGTGCTATCCAGCCCACCATCTATCTTGTTAGCGCATTTAGTATACATGTTAAAAGCAGTTACAGAACATTCGATTTGCAACCTGCCATGTCTCATTTGTGTGATGTAGCCATTGCAATAAAACACTTTTGACATATTACACCGGCCTACGACATGATGCCAATGGAAAATGACATGCCACAACACAATGAATATGATAACATTTAAAAGCTACACATACCTGAATAACGAATATCTACCAACAGTTCTAAAATAGGTCAGAAAAAGATAGGGGTACCCAGCACGGTTTGAAAAGCACTTCTCTTGCCAGCATCTTCCTGAAAATGCTTCAAGCCAGTGTAGAGTGCACGAGATAATGCTGAGGTGCTCTCTCAATCCATCTTCTACAGAGCTATTACTTAAAAACTTAAGAAATTCTATCCTATATAGATTCTTATACTTCCCTCATCACTTAAGTACCCTAGTACCCTCCACTAGTGCATGTGACTAATACCGGACACATGCTGTTTGTTCTTGCTCACATCCTACCCCAATAGGAGAGCTGAGAGTGCTGGGTCATGTTGTCTCTTGTTTTATTTTAATGTATGCACTGCTGTGCATTTAATTCAGAAGAGGCAGGTTGAAGAAGTGCATCTTGGACTTGGAGCAGAAGGTGAGGAGGCTTTTGCTTGGCCTTTGCTCCTCAGTCTTGGACCAGCCACTGGAAAACTGTCTCATGCACAGGTGACCTTTACCCTTATGATAGAAAGTTCCATTGTGCCCGAGAAGCCAAGATGACCAAAGTCCTTGTCTCAGAGCTTTAGGTGATCTAGATATCCTAGGTCATGGCCACAGAAGTTGTACTTGACTTAATGAGTATTAATATACAAATATACAGCACCTGCCATCTGAGGAGCTGAAAGCACTTTACAAACATTAATGAATTAAGTGTCCAGCACTCCTGTGAGACAGGGAAACAAGGGCAGAGAGAGGTTAAGTGATCGTCCAAGGCCACAAAATAAATATGTAAAAGTGAAACTCAGATCTCCTGACTTCCAGCCATGCACATTAGACACAAGGTCATCATCTCTCATTCATTCATGCCAGGCCTGACGCCTAGAAGTAGCCTATGGGATATGGCAAATTTGGTGCACTATCTCAGATCCTCCTCAGGCTCCCAGCAGCCCACCAAGCAGGTAAGCTAGCAGGAAGCCAGGCAGGGGTTCTCCTGAAAGCTGTCTGGGTTACAGTGACATTTCTTCAAAATTAACATGGTCCCTCAGAACATTCTGATTTTGAAGAATCAGTAGATTCCAATGAAAAAAAATGTTTTGTCATAATTAAAAGCCCTTGCTGAAAGCTAGCTGTATTAAGTTGTGTAATAGTCTCCCACTGGAAATGGTAGAAACCCCACTGCTGCCTGGGAGTCCTTTAAACCAGACAAGACCGAACAATTATTTTCAGTGTCCAAGCTGAGACAGACAATTTCTCATCTGTAAATGGCATTTCTCCAATCAGATTTTTTCCCCCTTACAACACACACACACACAGAGACATAAGCAGCTAATGGACTAGAATTTTAAGCACCAACACAGGTTGCCTTGAGGGGCCTGTTAGCCTCCCCGTGCACACACTCAAGCACTTACTGTAAAGAGATACATGCTCACAGGGTGGGAGGTGAGACACACCTGCTTGGCACAAAATTGGCTAGAGAAATAAAGGAGACCCACATAAGGTTAAGTGAAAACACTTTTGTTCAGAAAGTGCATCCAGGGTGTTGTGTGTAACCCAGTCAGATACATTTGTTTTTAAATATTTTTAACGTCATGATATATTAAATTGGAAATATTTTCAGTGATCCATGTTTTCATTCAGTCACCTTTTACATAGAAATGTCAATACTTCACTGCAAAAAGGTGATTTAAGATTTAAATTTCAGTTTGGAAATGTAAAAAAATAAAACAAAATACAGCTGTGATTTCCTGCTAGGACAAGGACACTGGAAGCTCAACTAACAAAATAAGAGGGAAGACGCCTGTTTAATCTGTTTCTTGGCAAGTCTGAATGTTCAAGAATCATGCAGAAACACAGAGCTATCTACAAAGCTTATTTCAGCTGAAGCTGGTAAGTGTCATGTGCACTATGAATTGTACTGCTCTCTGCAGTGTATAAAAGGCATATTTTGGGGACTCCCGGAATCTGCCAGACAAAAAAAGTCAGAGTAAATTGATCTAGTCAGCAGTTCTACAAAATCTTAGGGATCCAGCTGCAACATTACATCCCACAGAATTCTTAGGGTCCTGTTACACAAAAGAGCTAAGAGGTTGTGCAGTTTGAGATGCTATATTGTTCATTACTTTCCCAAAACTTGAAATAGTTTTAAAATGAAGTTTTGCCAACAAACATTTTTTGGTGGGCGAGGGGAGGAGGAGAAGAAATCACATTGTGGTATTTTTGTTTGTCAAAATACAACTTAAAATTGGCCATTGTGCATTTTTTTAAAACTCCTTTTCACCAGAAAGGTTAACCATGCCCATTATCCTCCAAACGTAAGGACTTTTCAAGCCCAAATGACACTCAGACAAAACAAAATCTTTAATGGGCGAGACAGTGTGTTCTCCTGCATGTGTAATTCACTCCCAGAGAAACCAAAGAAAGGAAAATGTATAAAACAATGGGAATTTCCCACCATGATGGTCTTGTACATTTCAGGGGTCAAAAATCAACATATGAACTGTTGAGCCACAACATGGTGTGGTATGCATGGAGTTTTGGCATTAAATAAGAATTTTTGTTTAGCTTATTCAAAAAGCTATGCCATGGCTTCTCTCAATTTCTGTTGAATTTTATGCTTTGTGGTTATTTAGAGCCAAAGAAACAGTTTGAAAGGTCAGTGCAATTCTTCAGAACTGCAACATGTTTTAGAAACTTACTTTTTGTTTTGTTTTACAGAGTTTATTGCTTCTTCCAAAAGGTTCCAAGATGATATCCCTGGAGAATGAAGTCCTCTAGTTAGCCACAGAATAGATACAGGTCAGGGAGCAGCAGTCCAAGTTCCCACAGTGACCTGGTTGTGCAACCCAACTCTGACCTAGGATGAGATGGTAGTTCAGTCACTATGCCAATTCAGTCTTTGATGAGATGGCCAACAAGAGAGAATTCTATGAAACACTTAATGTAGGACAATGTGTGATGTTTAAACTCCCTAGCTGCAATAGAGCCCAAGTCATCAATCTACTTCAAATGTGGCTTACCTGCTCAAGAAACTTGACCATTAAGTTGGGAAATATTCTGAAACAAAACCCATGTACCTCTAGAGCACCCTAGGCCATTGTCATGTGACCAAATGGGAAGGTGGGAAAATGCCGTAATTTCTCTGTGCAAATAATGCTAGCTGCTGAAGGCCAAGCACAATGCAGAACCTGAACTGATGATCACAAATGATCGTATGTAAGAGAAAATTTAGTCACTTTGATTGTAAAGAGGTACCCTGCTTAAAACTGCAGCTTGTATGATGAGGCTCATGGGGATAACTGCACCCAAAAGTTGGAGGCATCACACACAAAACCGTTGAAGGGTGTCACCCAACTTCAGAGATAAAAGGCTTGTAATTGATCCAGGCAGAATAACGGTGGGGAAATAAATGGAATTCTTTATCCGGGAAGTATTCAGTCTGTATGGTGAAATGGTTCTTTAAAAGCAGAGAGGGTCCATTTCATGGTCATGCTAAAGCTTCACCTAAGAAGTGACAACATATATATTTTAAAATATCTCAGCTAAACATACCCAAACACTTTACAAGGCAGATCAGGATCATCATCTCCATTTTACAGATAGGAAATGTGCAGGGTAAATTCTTAGAGGTACCTGCATGGCCAGCCCCCCACCAAAGGGCTTCCTCCCCCCTGTACACACCAAAAAATCCCCATTTGTGGCAGAGGATTGAGTCCTGCTGTTGTGAAACTCAAATACTTAGGAGTTTCCCTGAAATCCAGGAGTGTCCTTGTCTATAGAATCTGTCCCTAGCAGTTTTACAAAAACTCACGTTCTGTCCAAGTTTCTGAAATCCCACGTGAACTCTGAGTAGCTGAGAGCACTTGCACTTCAAGATCCACCCCATGAGTCCTGTCACATTACCACCCTGTCCTCATCCTCCCTTCATAAGAGTCCTTGAACCAGCCTACCTCAACATATAGAGTCAAATCCACATGGAGTCAGAAGCTCATTTGGATTCTGGGCAGCGTTGCAAGGGTGATATCCTGGTCAACTGGCTGTACTTCTCCTAGGAAATCTCTAGTCTAATTTGAAGGTTTTAGTGTGTTACTAAATTGTTTGGGGGGGAGGGGAAGGGGGGGAAGAACACCAGATTGCATTTAATTTATAAAAATAAAATGTACTACAGGATGTTTTTACATAATCTCTCTTCCCATTCTGTAGGATGGAATACATTCCTGAAGATACACTGCGAAAGGAAGCCTTTGCTATCCCATACTTTGTGCTATGGGAACTTGAAAATTCAGCCACCGATATCGAGGGTATCAGTCAGTAGAACTCACGGGTGGTAGCCTGTGTTAGGAACATAGGTCCATTGAGGAACTTGACTGAGTCCCCATTTATTCCAAAAAAGTCGAACACCCAGCAGATGCTAACAGCATTATCAGTACCTTGGCTTCACAAGAACTGGCATCTCTGACTGAGAAAGAGATATTGAACCAATAACCCCAATTTGCAGAGACATCTCACCCATTTAGTTGTGTTTTGTTTTTAATTCAAATTGGTTTCAGGATTTTACACTCACCCACTGCAAAGTGAAGCAACAAATGGGTAATCCCACAAGTTTACTAAATTGCCATGCTATAAAGCTTTTGTAGTGCTGTATGGGTCAAAGTTCTACTAAATTGTGCTCTTTGTAAAGCAAAACCACTATCATACAAGTTTGAATCTTTTAGTGCAGGCCTTTCATCAACCCATAATGCTGCCCAGGCTGAGCAATCTATGCACTTTACAAAATCTGTGTATAGGTTAAGGCTATGTAATGATCATTGTCTCTTGAAAATGCTACTTACCAGCATGCTTCATTGCCCTTTAGTTTATATTGATTTAACATAGTTCACTGGGTTATAGATAATTGTGTGCAAAACATTTTGTGCCATGTTAATAAAAGGTGAAGAAGTCAGTTTTGAGAAAGCATGAGAGAAGTCCAGTAAGTACCTGTCAGTCTCCTTGGAATCATTCCTAGAAATAATAATTAGCACTTTAGACTTCAGTATGAAGCGAATGGTAACTTTAAACTACAACAGGACCTTTTCCAAACCTGTAGCCTTTTTTTTTTTTTGGGGGGGGGGGGGGTAAGGCCTTATGTTTAGTTAGGCAATTTTCTAAAATATGTTCATCATCTGAATAAGACTAAGGTGGGTGTCTCCTTTGTGAGCCTATCATGAAAACTGCACCAGGTGGCTAATCTTCCTTTTGGAGCTTGAACCCCGCCAAAGTATCCACCAGAGTCTGAACAGATGTTTAGGCACTCATTGACCAATTCATTTCAGTCACATACACGATGAGAAAGGTAAGATTAAGAGACTAATAAACCTCCACACAAAAAATTAAAAAATGGAAAGCTGAAATAGAAATTCTCCCCTTCATTCACCCATTATAGGCTAGGCAGAGTAATGCAAGTTGATGTTTTCCAAACATTATGTTTATGTTTGGAAGTCCTTGCAAGTTATTAGGGCAACACAGGTCAGTCCAATATCTGGGTTCTCCATACAAAACATTTTTTCTGGTCTAGTTACCCTATTTATAAAAAATTGTCAGCATTAAAAGCAAAGTTAAAGCCAATTTCAAAAGATCTAGTTCTGCAAACACTACCCGATATGGTACGTTACCAAAATAGTCCCAGTGCTATAGGACACACAATATTAATAAACTAAACAGAGAATAACTTAGTTCCATGCAAAGTATTTAAAATCTGTGTTATATCTTTGGTTACAGAAAGTTACTGTAATTCAAAATAACCATTTTTCTAAATAGAACCTAGATTTTAAGGCAGTATTTTTTGCTGAAGATATCTACAGTGATTGGCTTATACTGAACCATACACCACCTTTGAGGTTAAAAACATACACTAAACACACAAAACTTACATGTGTTTGCATTTTTATAAACACAAAAAATGGAGTGTTCAGGGCTGCTTTCCGTCGCTGGTGTCCCCTGTGGCTAAGCAAACATTATGGAGTCTGCCTCGGTTTCTCCTTGGTTCAGCCAAGGAGTTTAGCCCCAGCTGCTAGTTCCTCATTTTGACTCTAGCCTTTCACCTCAGTTGTTAATAGGCTCTCCCTTCTTGGGGCAGCAATGAGTCTAGTGAGGCAGGCGGCCAGTAAAGGGGGTTCAAACAGCTGTGCTCTGCAGGCTTTGATAGCCCCTTTGCTGGGGCTGGTAATGGAACCCAGACCCACTCATTCCACTGGCTTCCAGTCCAGGGACTCTTTATGAAGCAGGTGGAATCAGTTTCTGCCAATCCCTGACTACTTCCTACTACACTTCTCTAGCAGGCTGTTTTTCAGACTCTAACTCTGTGACCTTTTTCCTCTGGAGGGCCAGCAACCTGGGTGATTTCCCAGCACTCCATTGCTGAAGGACCTTACTCTCAGCGGTTCTCCAGCCTCTTAGCAGTCCCACCTGACCTCCCTTCTGATCTGCAGTCTTTGCATCTCCCTAGCTGTGACAGGGCCACTAATCAGCCCCAACTGAGCAGGCAGCTCCTCTCCCTGTTAGCCCTTCAGCAGCTGATACCACCTTGGGACTGTCTACCCAATGACAGCATCATTTAAAAATGGTCTTGATCAAGAAGAGGCATTTTGTACCTGCTTTTAATGCTTGTTTTAGCCCCACTTCTCAGGAGGGCACTAACTGAGTGCTCTTCAAATGCCCCAGGGAGTTTCGAGGCCATGCTCTGGAACACTTCTATCCACAGAGAGAATCCCTTCAAAGACCTCTACAGAGGGGTCATGGGTTATAACAATCAGGTTAACATTGAAATAGGACGTGGATTTAGACAGCACAAAGAGTACCCTATGACAACACAATCAATTGCCTTCATTGTCTAACAGTTTGACTCCCAGTTTCTTCTCTGACAGCCTGGGTCTCCTTCCCTGCCCTGCCACCGACGCACTGTGTAATCCGTGGGTCATTCAAACTATGTGCCTCAGTTTCCCCATGTATATAATGATTAGAATGCCTATGCATCACTATAAAGTGCCAAGAGATGCGTGGTTGAAAGGCGTTACTCACGTGCAAAGTATTATTTATGCATTGCCACCTGTGACACTCAAATACAAACTGCAAAGAGGATTATTGCATTTACCAAATGAATGCAAATTTGAACCTATGGTATATCAGCCTGTCTGCAGTTTTCTGTGGTCCCATGGAACAGAGGAAAAAATTGCTAAAATGTGCACTTAAGTTTTCTTGTACTTTACAAATGCTTCATCTGTTTTGAAATTACTAAGGTAAGCTTGTTAAAAAAAATTGTTACATGCTTTGTGGAAAAAACAGCGATCTTCCCTCCTGTGAAACTTTATAAAATGTATCTCCTACCAGTTTTACTCCAAATTTATTAAATATGTTTCAAAAAACAACCCCCCCCCCCAAAGAAAAGTTTAACCACCAATATTAAATCTTTTAGAGAACATTATTTTAAGTAGGGGCACAGTAATTGCTTGGATCTGAAGTTCTCTGCAGCACTATAGAATACAAAAGAGCAGGGGGGTGACAAGCACCAGTCCTATTCAAGTGTAGTCTAATCTTTGGGGGAGTGAGCCATCTAGTAAATAAGGCAGAGACAAACACATATAACATCTAGATGAGAAGGTTGTTAAGAGAGAAAATTACCAACAAAAGTAAGTCACCAGTCTCTTCAGCCTCCTTCCTTTTGTATTTTACCCTCTGTGATGGTGATAAATTGTCAAAACTAGCCAAACCAAAAATTTCAAAAGTCACAAACAAGGGCCTCTCCCTCCCATATACAAAGCCACACCAGGCTACATTTTGAACTAGCATTTAGGTCATTTTAATTTGCCTCACATTAGGCCACACCAGAACATTATTATGCATTAATTACCAAGCTGAATTTAACTATACCACTGAAGTGCCACAGATTACAATAAACTGAAAAAATAATAGCTTAAAGAGGGGCATTAAGTCAGGCATGCAAAATTTTCAAAAGAGCCTCAGTGACTTTGGAGGTTAAGTCCCATTTTCAAGAGAGATTCAAGATTGGTTCACTCTAGGAACTTTTGCCAGTATCACTAAAGAGTATGATTATTATTATTATTTTTTTTAAAACAGTTTTGCCCATATAATCTGAATCTACACGAGAAGGGTTTGCCAGTATATCCAGCAACCCCTTTCTAGCACAGACAAGACCCTGGTAACATAGAAGCCTAAATCCCAAAGTGAAATTTTGAAAATGGGGCTTCAACACTTTGAAAATTTTACCCCTGGTCAATATCAAACATGCAACTGCAGGATGCAGATCTAGTGCAGGAAGTACAAATGTTGGTCTGAGTTGGACATTGTGGGACGTATTTCAGACATTTAATCTATGTATTCTTTTCAGAAAAGGAAACTTCAGATTCATGGATTATTTTAAATTGGTGAACTATAATGAAGTGTGTTAAAAATAAATCCTACATTAGGCACAAGAGGCTGTCAAATATGACTATTCTAGACTGGCAACAAATGAGACTAGCACCCCTGGAAAACTTTCATAACTGTGGAGATAATCCAATCTCTAATGCAAATGGTGCTGCTAACACATGTTGTCTCCCATGAGTGTGTGATGGTGATTGCCGCTGATTCACATGAACCCACTTCGGAAAAGGAAATACCCTGATAAATCTACGGAGCCTGAACATACTTTTTGGTTTTACTATGCAATCGACACGTTACCCTTAGTTCTGCCTGCCTTCCTCTATGAGCCAGAGAGCAGAAAGTATTCCTGTATTATCTAGATAGCTGGTGAAGCTACACCTGAAATGTTACCTTTACCACTGAATTTTCTTTTGATGAGTTTAATCATATTTCAAGTTAAAAAAAAAAGTTAAGTAGGTTCTGGATGCTGGGAAGAGTTGATTTCCTTTGACTTGTTGCCATGGTTCTGAAGATCAGAAGAGGGCAGCTGCATTTGCCTCAGTATTTTATTCTGAATTTGAAGGATGAGAAATGGGAAAGGGGCAAGGACTCTGTTTATGTTTTGTATGGCACGGGGGCACACTGGGTATGTAGATTGGAGGAAGAGATGCCAAAGAACAAAACTAGACGAGAACAGAAAGATTTCTTTAAGACCGTCAATCACCTGGCAACTCAGATGCAAGCAAGTCCCTACTGCTACTGTGCAGACATCCTCCGAAGGAGACAGACTGGTGTAGGACTTATAGGAATTGATCCTGGCAATGACAGACAAGATGCAAGCCTCAACACTGTTGTAAGAGAAGAGCTTTGTGGAAATAGACTCAAAAATAAATAAGCTGTCCCAGGCCAGGACAGAGTCAGCTTAGATCACTGACATGACAGACTGCAAAGGCACCACTATTGTGTCAGCAGAACTGCTGCTCATTCACACTGGAGGCTCACTGCAGCTCCTAGATACACAAAGGGCCTGATTCTGATCTAATGTACACTGGTGTAAATCAAAACTAACTTTACTAGTCAATGGAGTTACACTGGAGTAAAACCAATGGGAGAGGACAGTGAAAGGCCCCAAATCCTTACAGGTGTGTGTGGAGGAAATAAAAGGGAATGGGGGAGATATACCATGTACACCAACGCTTTCCTACATGAAAATTAAGCATCTGTGAAGATTTTTTAACCCAGCAACATACTAGTTTTCTGTAATGCCACTTTTCTATGAAGTGCACACAAGTCTGTTAAATTACAGACCACAGAGTGTTTTTCAAACCCTAATTCCTTTGTAATCTCATATCATCTCCCAAAGCTAAATGCTGTCAAGTTTGCTACGTGAGACCACCATGGAAAAACCAGGAAAGCTGCCAGTAAGTCTCAATAGGGGGCACTCTTTCCAATGAGTCAATCCTGAAACAGTGCTTCACCAAGTTATCAGAGGGGTCCCTCACTTGGTCAGAGATGCTGTCTTTGTGTGGAACACAAAACCAAGGAGCCTAGTCACTTGTAGTCATTAATATCCCCTGGCACTTTACTAAGATGTAAGGTGTCATATGAAGTGTCCTGCTCACATTCCAATTTGAATCATTACAAACCTACTTACTTACCCTTCAATTTTCACAGATTATAGGCAGAGCTGGTAACACTGCTTAAAGTTGCCCAACACTTCCCATTATAAAGACCGTGTTTTCACTTGTTTATAATTTTGCCATACTTTAAATATTTGGGCTGAAGTTTTCCATGCCAGGTGTCTGCCTCAGGCTGAGTTGGGGGGGGGGGGGAGGGAAATTTCAGCCAAAGGGGCTCAGCCCTTTTCAAGAATGAGGGTAGGGGAAAAAAATAAATTGTTTTGCTCATGTAAAATGTTGGCAACCTTTTTCTTTAAAAAGCTCTAGGAGAGGCTTAATAATTTGGCAGAGGGTGACCTTTGTGTCAGTGAAGTGCCTTTGCAGACCCAGTGAAAATGCACCTAAATTTGGCCAGAATTATAAACCTCTAAAAAAGTCTTTGTTTGCACATGCCCAGTGGAGCTGAGCAGGACTCTCCCTGAAGCTTTAGCTCTGGGCTGCCACAGGCTGTGAGCAAGGAGATTGCCTGGGCCCCGAAGGGGGAGCAAATGAGAGCACGGGGAAGAGACAAAGAGGAGAAAGAAGCTACCCAATCCGAATGCAGAGGGGGACAAGAGACAGATTTTGGGGTGGGAGAGGGGAGAAGAGTAGATTGGGGTGAACTGGGACTGGAGGTTGCCAGGAAGGAAGTACCTTGGGACTGAGAGTTGGACAGAGGGATTGACTGAATGGCTAGGCAAGAATACTGGGCATGGAAAGGGGACTTGGATTGGAAGGGAAGGAGACTGGGATTGATATGAAGCCAGGGTGAAGCGACTTTCAGGCAGTAAATTGGGGGAGACATTGAATGAGGAGTCAGGAGGAGTCAGGGACACGCTGAGCAAGGAGATTAGAACCAAAAAACAGGGGGGGTGTGGGGCAAAGAAGGTGAGAGGGGAGATCTGATAAGGAAATGAGGGGAGAGAAAACTGGGACTGGCTGGGCAGAGACTGGTACAAGGAAACAGGGAGGGGTGAGAAGCCTGAGAAGTAGAAATGGACTGGCTAGGAGTGGGGAAGAGACAGGACAGGAACAGGCTGGAGGCACAGGTAACCTTTCGTCTGACATTTCCTAACTTGAGTGCTTGACTTTGCAAACTTAATAATTTTCTTTTAATATTGTATGTTACATGCAGAAACAAACATGCTTTAATACCTCACCTGAACTGCTACCCAGTTATTTTTACCCCAGAAGTGGCTGCATTTCAGTGGCAGATGAACACTTCTTGCAAATATAGTTCCTAAAGCACGCTGGGACCATTTATGACGAAAGGCATGTTATTAAAGGCTATTATTTGAAACGCTGAGACAAAAGCCTTTTTCAATTTAAAACAAAGACAGACTTGTAGGCTTGGACCCTGTTTGTCAAGCTTTAGTGCAAAGCATAATTCTTTTTTGGGCAAAGTTCAAATAAACCTTGAAAGAGAGTGGTTTGTAATGGACACAATGACAACCACCATACCAAGAGACCGATAGTTTGGGAATGTCCTGTACCCGTAATGACCGTCAGGCTGTCTGTACGTATGTCAGAAAACGTACTGTCATGTTTCAGTGCGGTACTTAGTTCTAAGCACTCCAGAGTATACACAGCATATAAATTCTGTCTACACACACCGAACATGTCCTGCACACAAATGTTCATCAGAATGAGAGTGTCTTCTCCATCAACAGTCGTTCTCACTATTTCCGATTGCTGGCATTTCTATAAAGCAATATTTTGTTTAATAAATTCAAACTTACCCCTCATCTAAATAGCACTGGGGGTTTTGTGCGGCTTTTTAACTGATAGATACACAACTGGTTTCAATTTAACCCCCCCCCCCAAAGGAGAAATGAAGTCAAATACACTTTATTACTTATTAGCTGGTAATAGAATACCTTTTGACAAGCTGAACAGTTGTAGCAGGCGGCAGTTAAAGTTTCTGCATGGCCTGTTTAGAATGAAAACAGGAATGAGAGACAGCTCTGTAACTGGGTTTTAAACACAACTCAGCCATCATACTGTGCCCAAACCAAGTATTTTTATCCAGTTAATTTAGTGAATGAATCCCTAAGGGTCCCCAGCCATCTACCACTACAGCTCATTAGAGCCCAATATCTGACTTTTCATGTTGTATCACTGAAAGCATTTATGCTTAAAATGTAATTAAACTTAAAACAAACAAGATCTCTTCCCCTTCACCCACCCTTTGACATTCTCACATTTTCCCCTTCCCCCAACTGACAAAGGCACAAACTTCTTTAGGGTTATTTAGGAAAACACTATACATTTCAACCACTTACGGCAAGACATTTGCCCAACTGTTCATCCTGCAAGCAATTAGAAATCTAAATACTTGGGGTAATGCATTACTATTGGGATTTAAACTTGCAGATCTCTTACAAACGAGTAATGTGGCAAGACTTGCTGTCCAATGAGGTGTCTTATTGAAATATCCCAGGCCGTTTCACTTGTCACAGCTGTCGTTTCAGCCATTTGCACTTACACTGTATTGCTTTCATTACAAAAATAGAAATTTGTGTCCTAAGTGCTGTTACATTACTAATGCTAAATATTTAATTCCCCGGGGTTCTAATTATGGTTGAGCACTGGCAACACTGATTCTACTTTTTAATAACAACTGTAAAAGCAATTTGAGCATTTTTCAATTAATTAAATACATAGTATTCGAGTAACCTCTTGTCATTTTGCCCTCCAGGACCTGAGCTAATTTGTGTGGCATAAAATGTTTTGAAAATTAACTGATAAATTACAGTGTGTAAAATGAACATTGTACCCTAGTAGTTATACACAGTACAGTTTCCTTATTTGTGAAGGTGTAGTGGTTTCTTGAAAAGAAAAAAAAATATTCTACAACACAAATGTTTAGTTAGCCCTAATTAGCGAAAGGAGATGCAGAGTCAAATATCCCAAAGCATCTATCAACTTACAGTAATACAAAAATAATCCTCACCCGTGATCCATAAAACTTACACTGCTAAATTTACCAAACTTGATTTTACCATCTTTCATAGCTGAAAGTAAACTTACATTATTTCTTTAATTCAGTGGCATTTTCTTTGTATGAATTCCGGGGGTTCACTTAATGTCAATTAAATTTAAAAAGCCCTCACGTAATAAATATTTTATTTAGAACATTCAATGCAACTTGCATGAAATATTTTAACTGTTATTGGAGAAAAAAGTAAACTTGCATGACAAACAGGAATCTACTCTGAAAACTATTAAGAAATATGTAAGTAGTTTGGACCCAAAATGTTTGTTTTCAAATTTACAGAACCCTATCCGAACAGCCTGCAAATCAGTTTTCTAGAATGTATTTATGGATGGTTTAAAAAAAAAATCATTGTACCTAGCATTCCTACCCAGCTATAATGCAGTGACTTACTTCTATTATTGCCTACACTTGGCAAAAAAAAACCAAACAAACCCCACCCACATTCAAAAGCAATATTAGAAATCTAAAACAAAGCATAATAGTGGTGCACACCATGTATCCAGAAAGTGAAACCAAGCCATCTAGTTTCACTATCCAATCTAAACAAAATGAAAAAAACATGCTACATAAATGGCAAAAAGTTAAATTTTCAAATGTTTTAATGATTTTTGACAGATTAATAATTTTCCTTAAACATGATTTTTAATTAGTCTCCTTTATAATAGAAATTATGTGGAACACTGGTACAAAACACACAGAAAACCAACAGAATACAAAGGGCCAGGTTTCAGTCAAAGAACTCAGAGTTAAGGGTAGCACTCCAATCTCAGACTATACCAAATATCAATGGGATATTGCATAGAGGTGTAAAGCCAGACTATGATTTGTGCCAGGAATATTTTCCACTATCATAGTGCTTCAGAAACAAGGGGGGAAAAAAAATCTTACTGATGTACAAAGACATGATGGGTTTTCCAAGGGAGACAGTTACCCTTACCATCATTTCCTTCAAACCCCTCTTCAGAGTCTCCCTTCTTTCAACTACCATTCCAACATCAATCCCTGTCCAGGCACTCTCCATAGCCCTTCTCAGAACATGGCAACTCAGATAAATAGCAATAAAGGTCATTATAATTTTTACATTATTAAATAAACCTATTTCTTAAAATGATGGCCATTTTGACAATCTTATTCCTGCCCTTTTCTTTTTCTTACACCAACACAAATGGAAACGTTTAAGGTCTGAAAACTTTGACCAAAAATATATATGCCAGTTCTTTCAGGTAAATGCCTTACATTTCTTCATGTGAACAGCCATTTGTTTGGTGATGGTGGAATCTGCAATGTATTGAATTTTTTAAAACGGAAACACATTGGAGCCCTGCAGCTGCTTAACAGTGTAGGGCAACAGTTTAGAATAGCAAGTGAAGAATCTCACCTAATTGGAACTACAGGCTTGTTGCTACAGTTTCGTTGCAAGTAATATATGACAAGTACAACTTGCTTTATCCTGCACATGTAACATACTGCTAGTTGTGCAAAATACGGTAAATTAGGGTTGACGTGACACAGATTGGTCAAAGAATTTTATACCCCATTAAGTTGTTCTTCTTGTCTAATTGAATAGATATGCTCCTGGATGTATTATGGGTTGAATTGTATGATTTTTATTTAAAAAAACCCAAAATATATGGGCACAAGTCTACTTGTGTCTGCTCGAGAGAATGTAGTGAGTCCAGTCTTTCAGATTAATACTGCATGTCTCATAACTGTCCTAAATATTTCTAATTTTAAAATAAGAATACCATATTTATGCTGGAACTAACACTCTCTGGAACTATTTTAATTTAGTGCTTTATATATATATATAAGGCCTGATTAATCCTGCAAGGTGCTGGGCACTCCTATGGGGTGCCAGGCACATTCAGATCCTGCTGTTTTTTTCCAATGAGAATGGAGAGTTGAGCACATAATACAGAAGGGGTTCATGTTTCTATACAGCTATAACCTGCTCAAAGGAATCTGCATTCTAGAAAAATAACAGTGGGTCAGATTCTGCCACCCTAATTTACATGGTGTCAAGTATCAGGGGGTAGCCATGTTAGTCTGTATCCACAAAAACAGCAAGGAGTCTGGTGGCATCTTAGAGACTAACAGATTTATTTGGGCATAAGCTTTCGTGGGTAAAATACCACTTCTTCAGAGGCAACTGGTGGCACCAGACTCCTTCTAATTTAGATGGAGTAATTCCATACAGTGCCAATCATAATGGAAAAGGTGGGACTACTTGTAAAGCAAGGTGCTACTAGACATGAGCAAAGGCAACAGAATCTTGGCCCACAGTGAATAAAGATGCCATCAGTACATAGAGAGGATAGAAGTGGGGACTGAGTGGTAACAGGACACGGGGAAAGGAGAAGGAAGTTCTTGGGAGACCAATATTTCTTAGCCCTGGTCTACACTGCAGAGTTAGGTCAACACAAGACAGCTTATGTGGACCTAACTCTGCAAGCGTCTACATGAAAGTTTCGCTCTCACCGATGTAACTTGCCTGCTACACCAACTTAATTCCACCTCCACGAGAGGCATAGAGTCAATGTTGATGTAGTTAGGTCAACACAGTGTCAATGCAGGCACTGAGTTGCTGACTGTTGCTGGCTTTTAGAAGCTGTCCCACAGTGCGCCACCCTGACAGTTCAATTGGTACAAGTGTTCCTGGTTAGGCCGCATACTGCCAACACAAGGAGCAAAGTACAGACACGCACCAGCGATGTAATTACTGCAGCAGCTATATGCCTACGTAATTCAGGTAGACATAATTTTATAGTGTAGATATTGCCTTAATCTCTGCACGTGGGTTTTGGATTAGATTGCAGCCTCGCATTCTGCTCACATACACTGTCTTAAAATGAACATGCACTATGTGTCAACTTCAATAAAAAGTAATACAGTTAATTACTCCATTCACCTGGAGCTGCTTTAACAAAGTATTTTTCCTAAAGTGTAAAAATGTAAAATACCAGAAAAATCAGTCATCTATGTGCAATGACTACTCAGCATCTAACAATAATGGATATACTGAAGAATAAAAATGTGAACCACTCTGAGCCCATAAATCTGAGTGACTGACTGTGAAGTCAGCATTAAGCCTTTAAAACTCTAGCCCCAATCAATTGTAAACAAAGAAATAAAGACTCACGATTATTTTTGAAATATAAAAGGCTAGTGCACAATTTGAAATCCATTTTCTGCTCTTCCGGATTAAACCACACTTTTCCCATCTAAGAAATATGCTTATGCAGGAAAGCAAACTAGTACATACAAGTTTTTATAGATTAAATTTTAAAAGTCCTAGAAAACAAATAAGTTAATTATAACTGGCATTTCTGATTCACTGATGAAACGTGCATTGCTTGCAGCAGAACATACATCTGTCAGCCAAAAAAGAGAGGGCTGCAGGATTCAGAAATCTAAACAACCAACAAAAAAAATCTCAAACGTTTATGCCCAAAAAACTTTTCACACCACAGAGGAGCCAACATCAACTCTCCAGGCTATATAAGAACCTAGAGAGCCAAGTGACAAAAAGCCTTTTAAAAATGGAGGAATAACTGGGCACTATCACCCTGCCCGATATTTTTTTTTTTAAAAGGATGCTTTAAGTGAATGGGCACCAGCTAACTAATCTTGGAAGAGAGAAAATCTAATACATGCACAGCAGGATGGCCGTCCGATTACTTTAAAGCAAATAGTTATTTCTAGATGAAACCCCACAATATTACACTTTGTAGAAGTAGGCAAAAAAATGTTAGCATTAAAATATGTTCACATATGGCTTAATTACTTTTATGGGGTCAAGTGAGATGCTGTGTCAAGTAGTAGTATATGTAGAACTCACAACACTCCATTCCCTGGCCAGTACCGCTCCAAAAAGCGGACAGTGTCTCAGAAGTCCCTTTATTGATAGCATGCAGTCCTCTATGCCAGGGGTTCTCCAACTTTAGTAACCTGTGGACCCCCATTTTGATTTACAATTTTTCACAGACCTCCTAGCCTCCTGCTCAGCACCAGGCCCCACCCCCACTCCACTCCACCCCACCTCTTCCCACCTGCACTCCACCCCTGCCCCTCCTCTTCCCCACCTCTTTACACCCTCCTCCTCCTCCCTCCCAGCACCTCCTGCACACTGCTGAACAGCTGTTCCCTGGCATGCAGGAGGTACTGGCAGGGAGGAGTTGATCAGCGGGGCCCGCGGGGCCCCTGCAGTACCCTCACAGACCCCAGTTTGAGAAACGCTGCTCCATGCCTGAAGTTCACACTCCAGTCCTTGGGCTCCTACCGAAAACTAGTGTTGAGGGGTTCCCTTAAGGCAGCGGTGCCTCTCCTGCTACTCTGCAGAAATGAATGTTTTAAAAGCCAAGCAGTGGGATATTCAAGGTGTTGAGGAGGAAGATGGGCCCTTGAAAGAAAGAGAACCTGCAAAATTAAGAGTTTGGAGAACCTCTAGATGGCTATTCTTTAGATGGAAAAAAATCAAGGATCCTTCTTTTCTCTAGCTCTCCACAGAAAGATAGAAATCCCACGCCCATTTTGGATAAGGATATTTGATAAGCAGCATATTGGCCCATGCCTTTTCCCCAAGGTCAGAAAAGGCTATTTTCATCATCTAGTTTGATCTCCTATATGACACACACCATAGAATTTCACCCAGAGATTCCTGAATCTAGCCCAATAACCTGAGCTTCTAAGATAGAGACACTCTTGTTGAAAAGCATCGAGTCTTGATTTAAAGACTTAAGTGATGGAAAATTTACTATATCCCTTGGCAATCAGTTCCAATAGTTCACGACTCTCATTAAAACTTTGCATCTTATTTTCGGTGGGAACTTTACTCACTTTCTCTCTATAGTTCCTATTCTGTCATCAGCTTGGGTGAAAGTGATCATGAAATGGTAGAGTTCATGATTCTAAGGAATGGTAGGAGGGAGAACAGCAAAATAAAGACAATGCATTTCAAGAAGGCAGACTTTAGCAAACTCTGGGAGCTGGTAGGTAAGATCCCATGGGAAGCAAGTCTAAGGGGAAAAACAACTGAAGACAGTTAGCAGTTTTTCAAAGAGACATTATTAAGGGCACAAAAGCAAACTATCCCACTGCATAGGAAACAGGAAGTATGGCAAAAAAAAAACAACAACAACAAGTTCTACAGAAAGTGAAAACTAGGTCAAATTACAAAAGGATGAATATAAACAAATAGAACAAGTATGTAGGGACAAAATTAGAAAGGCCAAGACACAAAACAAGATCAAACTAGCTAGAGACATAAAGAGTAATAAGAACACATTCAACAAATACATTAGAAGCAAGAGGAAGATCAGGGACAGGGTAGGCCTATTACTAAATGAGGGGGTGCAGGGGAAAACAATAACAGAAAATGTGGAAATGGCAGAGTGCTTAATGACTTGTTTCAGTTTTCACCAAGAAGGTTGGTGGTGATTGGATGTCTAACACAGTGAATATCAGTGAAAACGAGGTAGGATCACAGGCTAAAATAGGGAAAGAACAAGTTACAAATGACTTAGACAAGTTAGTTGTCTTCAAGTCACCAGGGCCTGATGAAATACATCCTTGAATACTCAAGGAGCTGACGGAGGAGATATCTGAGCCATTAGTGATTATCTTTGAAAAGTCATGAAAGACGGGAGAGATTCCAGAAGACTGGAAAAGGGCAAATATAGTGCCAAACTATAAAAAGGGAAATAAGGACAACCCGAGGAATTACAGACCAGTCAGCTTAACTTCTGTACCCAGGAAGATAATGGAGCAATCAATTTGCAAACATCTAGAAGATAATAAGGTGATAAGTAACAGTTGGCATGGATTTGTCAATAACAAAATCTTGTCAAACCTACCTGATGGCTTTCTTTGACAGGGTAACAAGCCTTGTGGATGGGGGGTGGGAAGAGAAGCGGTAGATGGGGTATATCTTGACTTTAGTAAAGCTTTTGATACTGTCTCGCATGACCTTCTCATAAATAAACTAGGGAAATACAACCTGGATGAAGCTACTATAAGGTGGTGGAAACTGGTTGGAAAACCATTCCCAGACAGAAGTTATCAGTGGTTCAAAGTCATGCTGGAAGGGCGTAAAAAGTGCGGTCCTGCAGGGCTCAGTTCTGTTCAATATCTTCATCAGGGATTTAGATAATGGCATAGAGAGTATACTTCTAAAGTTTGAGGATGATACCAAGCTGGGAGGGGTTGCAAACGCTTCAGAGGATAGGATTATAATTCAAAATTATCTGGACAAACTGGAGAAATGAAGTAAATAGGATGAAATTCAATAAGGACAAATGCAAAGTACTCCACTTAGGAAGGAACAATCAGTTGCACGCATACAAAATGGGAAATGACTGCCTAGGAAGGAGGACTGCAGAAAGGGATCTGGGGGTCATAGTGGACCACAAGCTATGAGTCAACAGTGTAACGCGGTCGCAAAAATAGCAAACATCATTCTGGGATGTATTAGCAGGAGTGTTGTAAGCAAGACACGAGAAGTAATTCTTCTGCTCTACTCTGTGCTCATTAGGCTTCACCTGGAGTATTGTGTCCAGTTCTGGGTGCCACATTTCAGGAAAGATGTGAACAAATTGGAGAGAGTCCAGAGAAGAGCGATAAAAATGATTAAAGGTCTAGAAAATATGAAAAAATTGGGTTTGTTTAGTCTGGTGGAGAGAAGACTGAGGAGATATAACAACAGTTTTCAAGTACATAAAAGGTTGTTACAAGAAGGAGGAAGAAAAATTGTTCTTCTTAACCTCTGAGGATAGGACAAGAAACAATGGGCTTAAATTGCAGCAAGGGAGATTTAGGTTGAACAGTAGGAAAAACTTCCTGTCAGGGTGGTGAAGCACTGGAATAAATTGTCTGGGGAGGCTGTGGAATCTCCATCATTGGAGATTTTTAAGAGCAGGTTAGACAAACGTCTGTCAGGGATGGTCTAATACATAGTCTTGACAGGAGTGGTCCTTTCCTGTACTATGAACACCTATTGCCTTGGAAGTGTTTTGGTATGCCCGGAGTATGAAAACTCCTGACTAAAATCAATTGCTATATTTAGATACATTTTCTTGTCTGCACTACAGTTTGTTCTGCTGATTCACTCCAAGTTTGAATTAAAGCAATGAGTTAAAAAGTAAACGTACAGTACCAGTTCAGGAGGTAAACCACGTGTTTTGTCAAACATTTTTGTGGAGAAAAAATAAAAGATGTTTAAAATAATGACGCACAAGGTTATGAAATGTTTGGGATCTAGAAATATTCATACAGAATACAGCAATCATTGTAGAGCCAGGAAGTCTAGTTGAAACCAACCTATTATTTGGAGTATTTATAAAGAAAAAAATCTGTCTGCTCCGAAACACTCTCTTTTTTAGAGCTACATAAACACTATGACAATCTTAACTAAAATACAGTCATTATGTGCGCTCAAGTAAGATTTTAGGTCATTGACCTAATGTAGTTCTTACAGTGTTGTATACAAAATATGTGTTATTGCACAGTATTAGTTTAATTATGTATAACTACATGGCATTACTACCGTGCAGGCCAACAAAGACTATAAAGAAATCACAAGCATCTAAGTAAGTGTTTTAATATTGGTTCTATAATTGCCAAAATTAAGCTGCAGTTTACATGAATTAAGGCCTGACTTAGAAGAGCTGAGCATTCCTAACTCTTTAAGTTAATGGCAGTTGGAGATGTTCAGTAGTCCTAAGGATAAGGCCCTTCACTGTGCTCACTGCGACTTCACTGCTGAGCTTATCAGTAACCCGCCAAGGGAGTCTTCCTGCACATGGCACTGTGTCCAAGCCTAGAACTACACCCCCTTTCCTTCACAATTGCACCCCACTTGAAGAAGAGTTGCTGGGAGGATCTTGGAAATTAAGCAGTCAGTATTCTGCCCCCTCACACTCTTCACATTTAAGGAATACACCACATGTGTGGACCAACACAAAGCAGCTTTGACTTCAGTGATCAGAATTTTCTCAGCAAAGGTCTAGCAATCCTTAGCCCTAGCATGAAAGTAGTTTTCCACATGGCTGCTCCTGAATACTGTCTTCTGACACTTCTTTGTTGGTACCCACTTTCTAACAAATACTACAGCTACTGAAATTACTTTTAAGTTTGCTTATGGTCCCAAATCTCTGACCTGTTGCCCTAAATAAAAAATAATAATAAAAATCCACCCACCCACCTTATGCCACAATTCTGGAGTTACATGGCAATTTTGTGGCATTAGTGGGCTCTGCATGAAAAGATATGGGGGAAGCCTGGTATGACTGCTCATGGGAACTGTTCTGTTCCTGCAGATTAATACTGTTCCTCCTTCTCCCAAGATCCCTCTCTCCCTTCCCCAACCAAATCTAAGGGTGTGAGGGGCAGACAGTGTCACTGTTCCATGGCCGCATGGTATCCCCGCTTCCTCCCCGATTTAGCTCACTTGCAGAGGGTGCACACTTTCTCCTTTTCTAGCGTGTGGCTGGCTGGAAGAAAGTGGGACTCTTCCCTCTGTCTCCCCCTGCTGACTGACTGTACTGCTGTCTGTTTCAGCTGCTTCACACTGCACGTCTGCTGAGTCTAGGCCTGGTTTCTCATTCCTTCTCTTGTTTTTCCTCCGGCCCCAAGTCAGTGATGTTTCCAGCCTGCAGAATGGAAAATCCTGTCTTAACACGCAAGTTCAATAACCTGTTTCAGAGGATAGTCTATTTTGAAGGAGCCCCTTCATGACTCATGCTTTTCAGCGTTTATTGCTTTTACTCAATAGTATCTCCATTACCAGAGAGGCGTAAGATCGTCCTCATCTAGGCATATGAAAATCAAGAGCAGTGCCTCTGGTTCTGGTGCCCCAGCAGGCTGCAGGGACATCAGCAGTACTGGACAGGAATGCAGCAGCACATGTGTACATCGATGTTTGGAATGGTAACGCAGAGCGCCACACTGGTGCTGTGTGTCCAGTCAACTCTTATGACTGATGTATCAGTCCAGGCTGCCTCTTAGAGGCAGAAAAGCATGGAATTGTACTCTGGATATATAAAGATTTGTACCATTCACTGATGTTGACCTACCCCACAAGAAGACATCATCTGTGTCATACCCACTTTGGCAAGACCAACTGTCCAGGGACATGTCCAGAGGCAAATTGAAATGGGTACAGTTTACACTCCCCTCCAGCCCCCTGAGCATGTCTAACTTAACTTAGGCTCTCACCCACTTCCAGATGTGGAACTTATATTCCCTTTACACATCACCTCTGAAACCAGCCTGAGCCTAAGGAAGACATGTGAAGGTCTACTGCAGTCAATGTAAGTTAACATCACCTACCTGTTCACAGGGCTAGAGGAGGGAGTACAGTACCTTAGGTTCTATTAGAGTCAAGTAGGCCTAGTAAACCCAGGCCTGGAATGGATGGGGTTGGTATGAAGCGAAGATGCACATAAACAAGGAGCTAACACTTGCACTTAGTCACGGTCACACAGAAACACCTAACAGTTTCTATCTTTCCTTCAAATATTTGAACCTGGGCAATCTTCATACTAGAAAAACCCAAGAGTCACTCTTATTGGTACAGAAAAGTGAAGAACTTGTAAGGTACCTTTTTCTTTGTCTCTCTTTTTGGAGACTGAAAGAGCTTTGATCAAAGGAAGAATGTGTCAGTCAAAAGAGGAGGAAGACAAAACCCTATTCACTGCATATTTCTATCTGAAATTCTTAAGAGAAAGGTCTGCAATTTATTGTTGCAGGAGGCTGAGGCAACAGTAATTTAGATAATTATGAGTGTCATAAGAGTAAGTATTCTGTTGCATAAGAGGACTCTGGCAAGAAACACTTCCTCACATGACATTCACTGCCCATTCTAACAAATGAGAAGAGTACACCATAAGAAATTTCAAAAATAAAAGTTTTAGACAAGTTTATCATGATGATCATTCATTTTATATACAAAAAAAATCTGTGACTTTGTTTACAAAATAGTAAATGTTACAAAAACAGTTTCCAAAGAAGTGTCCTTTTCTACAACAATTGAAGAGTTTTAAGAATGACTGTCATTTGATAAATAGGTGAAATTAACTATCATTAAAACCACTTAAAACTCCTCCTTTCTGTTATCCTTCTCATCTGGACAGTAACTGATAAGGAAGATTTCAGGGAGGCTCAGTCATTGATGGCAGGATCTAGAAAAGAAACAATTTTACAAACAGTTATCATTCCCATCCACCATTTCTAGCTATTGTATTTCACTAATGGCACTTAATTAGGTTCCTTCTGCTACCAGCATCAACACAATGCACAACCGGCTTCATACAAATCACTGCTCACTGTTATATTACATCTTATGCTGTGAAAATGTTGTAGTGATTGCATCCTATCAGGTTAACAGCTCATATAAAAAGGTAACATTGACACAGTCCTATTAACGACCTACTATAAATTGCTAATACAAATCAGCATATTAGCAGACAGAAATCAGAGATTACATATTAACATGTAGTATATTACTTGCTGCGCATACTTGAACTCAACACTATTATATTTCTCTTAGAGAAAAATATCCTCCCTTCCCACAAATATGAGTGCAAATGAGATGGGCTAAAGTTTGACAGAACTAGAGAGGAAGAGAGCTAATGCAGCAGGTCCTCCAGAAAGATCATCACATCACCTGGCTGAGCAAGCAATGTATCTAGGAGGAAAGGAGGACAAGGAATGGTCAAAGAAAAGACTTGAACCTTGCATAACGAGGACAATTGCAATGCATCCCTAGAAGATTAACGCACTACCACCTGACTTTCAAGCATACAAAAAGAGACCAATATCACTATCCTATTGTGAAAGGGGCATCACCATCATAGCTGCTATTTTATTTCACTGCTAAGATCTGCTCACACTCTGTTGCAACCGTTGCCATCTTCTGCACTCTGCAGTCTCCTCACATACATTGCAAGTTAATGCCAGTTGAAGTTGGAGGAAGGCAAGAGAGACCACCACAAAGCAAATGGATTTCATCATCATTTCTCCCATCTTCCACTAGGCCATGCACCTATTTATTCACTGTGCTGACCCAATGTATAGGGTTTCTGCTACTGCTTTCCAGCAGCCTATCTATTTATGTGACTATAGGGAGAAAGGATCTTCATTCAGGCAGGAAGTTAGTTGTCTTTTTGGGTAGCAATTACATCCTCTTTCACAAAGAGCAGCTTAACTAAGAGAAGGAGCATATGGTCCTTAAAAGGGACATCAAAATAAATATGACAGGTCAGTGCAATCAATAAATCAAATGAATGAAAAGCGTACCATATCTAAAATTAAACGAGTGTACATAATAAAGATGCAGAAGACAAAAAAAAGCTACCCTTGTTTCTGAATTATTCATGAAGCATGTAGCTCCAGCTGTTGCCACCAACCCAAGGACATTTTACTTTGGGAATGAAGCTTTACATTAAAAAGTTAAATTTTCTTTTACAAAAGAGAAAAAAGGAACAACTGGGTGGGTCTTTAAAGAGAAGCGAAGTGCACTCTATCATCTTCTTCCCAAGCATTTAAAAGGCAAAATACTTACAAATCAATTCACATGTAGTTTCTCTGCTTCTCTCCTACAGCTTCCCTATTTCCCTCATCCTAGACATTCATGTATTAAACCTTTCATGAACTTTTAGCCAGTATGGTCGGGTTGGAATCTTTGAGCATCATAGAGCTTTGGTGTATTCTTTTAAGGTCGTCTCCCGTGTTTCAGTGTGAAGCGACATTGACCTTCGTACTTTGCTTTACGTTTCAGGAAGAGATTTAATCAATCAGTTTTTAAATTCTTCTGATATTAACCATTAGCCCTTAATTACCAAATACAATACACAATTTGTTGAAAGCTATATGGTTTACGTAGAAAGCACGACCTCTCCTGTCCCATGCACATATGACACCACAACACAGTATGAGATGGGACGATGCAAACCCTGGCCCAGGAGCTTACAATAAGTCTGCATAGCATGGTGCTGCTGCATAAACAATGAGCTCTCCATAATGCATCATCTATTATAGGAGAGCTCTCCAAACTGCTTTGGGCTGAGGGTCTGATTAGATGAAAGCCACAAGATATCACCTCCAGGGCAAAGTTATTTAGAAATTATACATTAACTTTTGCTTGCTGTGATTTTTTTTTTTTAACTGTGCTTTCTCCTCCCCCAAAGAAATCACCCTTCCATCTTCTCCTTACTCCTTCCCCTTTTTCTCCCTCCCCAGCATGCACGTATTCTGAAGGTAGAAATCAAGTGAGTTCCTATCCTGGGCAAGAAGGTCCTATATGGATATGACTGCTGTACACAGAAGAGAATGTTTCAATGGCAGCAGACACCGCATAGATTGGCAGGGGGAGAAGGAGGCTGGAGTGGATTTGGGGGCTATCGTTCTTGATGGGAAGTGGATCCATTCTTCACATGTGCTTTATCACATTAGCCCTGAGCCTGTACTTCTAACTAATTGAATGGAAAAACTTTTACAGCACATATTCCTCTTCTTTGAGCTTACAGACAGAAGAAATACAGCCACGTGTCTAATGTGCATTTTTATTAATTGGGGCTAGGTCCTTTCTCATATGGCCCACCACGAGGCAG